>NC_083575.1:65957153-66179653 GCF_027579695.1 Neoarius graeffei | reverse complement strand
TGTGGGAAATGCGCTCAGTATAATATGTATTTATCACAAAAATACATGCATGTATATATTATTTTGAAAACCCACCAGCCGCCTGATCTGGCACATTTTAATTGTGCGACAGTAATGATGTAAATACCAGCGCGACGGGCTAGTCCTCATCCTGTCGTCTTTCCAACTCTTCTCTACTTCACATTGGTTCAAAGTCGTGTGGAATAATCTCCATCACTGATGAAGCTGGCAAATCTCGAAATTAACCTAAATTGGAATGATATGGTGATCTGGCCACTGTATAAACAGTTTTCAAAATGGTGGCGCTGACACTTCATGTTTGAAGTCTTGCACAAGTCTCGTGAAGATTGCGCGGATAAGCGACACCTGCCGTGGACCATACGAATTACATTCGACATGGCTAAAAACCGAAAAGGCCGATAAGCGTAATATAATATAATATGCCAATACAAGTCACGATATAAGATTAATAAAACTGAAAAAATTGAATAACACGTTAATTAAGAAATAAAGCAAGTTTAAAAATGACTTCAGTTCCCCTTTAACTCTCCTGTTATGTGTATTTTGTTCAGCACTTTAGTATGGCCTTGACTTGTCATTTAAATGTGCTATACAAATAAATTTGATTTATTGATTGATGTTGGATAACTAGCCATCACTCCCGTTTGTAGTCGCTGTCTTGCATCATTCAATATTTGTATATAATCATGGAGAATGAACATCATCCAGACTGTAGAAACATCCTTGTCCCACTCCTGTCACTCCTATGTAAATGTAAGGGAAACGTGATACTTTGTTCTATTGTTTGTTCTTTTGACAGTTGTTTGTTTGCATTGAGTTGCCCTGCAACGCCATCACGCAACATCACTTCCGGTTATTCAAGGACCAGAAGAACTTTGCCCAACCAGTGTGAATTTCACCACCATACAATCTGAATCAGAGTGGAAATGTAACATTAGCCTTCCTCTCAAATCATTATCTCTCTCACAGACACACCATTTCTCACTCCCTCCTAGTGTTTCATGTGATACAATGGTTTATTTTTAAATGGGGGACCTAGGTATAAAATTTAGTCACACTTTCTCCAAAAATGGTCACAAATTGTGATTAAATGATTGCAGTCTGGAACCCTGAATAAGTGATCTGTTTGTGGCAGTGGTGGATTAGAGCTGGTGATGAAAGAGTGAAAGGTTTTTTTTAATCTCAGGACTGACCAAGAGCCACTACTGGGCCCCCTAAGCCTGAGCAAGGTGCTTAACCTTTACTTCCTTGGACTGTATAATTTACTTATGGCCCTTTTCCACTACCCTTTTTCAGCTCACTTCAGCTCGCTTCAGCTCACTTCAGCCCGACACGGCTCGCGTTTCGACTACCAAAAACCAGCACGACTCAGCTCGCTTCAGCCCTGCTTAGCCCCTAAAACTCGCACCGTTTTGGAGTGGGGCTGAAGCGAGCCAAGCCGTGCCGAGTGAGGTTGGGGGCGTGAGCAGACACTCCCCTGTGCACTGATTGGTGAGGAGGAGTGTCCTCACATGCCCACACACGCCCCGCGAGCGCGCTGGGATCTGTAAACACCGCAAACCCGGAAGAAGAATAATTACGAATTACGAGAATTTCTGAAGCCTTATGCGCCTCGCCTCATCTATACGCTCTTGCCAGTATCTGTTGGCGTTGTCGGTGACAACAAGCCACAGCACCAAGACCAGCAACATTAACGACTCCATGTCCTCCATGTTTATTGTTTACTATTCGGGTCGTGAGACTACCGCTTAAAAGATCACTGAATCAGTGACATACAGAGCATCGTGGACGAGTTCGCGGAGCGCAAGGCTCGTCGTATGCCCTTCAAATAATGCGCGCAGTAGGCTATTGATGTTTTATTATGACCAGTGTTGGGCACGTTACTTTCAAAAAGTAATTAGTAGTTACTAGTTACTTTTCCCAAAAAGTAACTGAGTTAGTAACGGAGTTACTTTGTCATAAAAGTAACTAATTACCAGGGAAAGTAATTATTCCGTTACATTTTGTTCCCCCCCCCCCCCCCCCCCAAAAAAAAAAAAAAAAAATCAAATTCAATTAGTGTAATCATAATAAAAGTGAATGTTAAATGTGTTTAATGACTGAAATGGACACTTAACAGAACCAGTTAGTAACATTATCTACACTATATTAATATTTTTGTGGGACAATGTGAGATAAGACATCTATCAAATGTAATATATTTTTGCAGTTATTAAAATTATGTTACTAATTACTGGCCACTGACGAGGACAAACGCTTTGTTCCTCGACATAATGTGCATTGCACGTAAACACTCTTGCCTTTTATTTCAAGTAATGAAAAGTAATGGCTGTATTTCCAGTGTGAAAGCGCAGTGCTGGGCTGACCGCTCGCCATCGCTGGGTCTTCCGATTGAAAGCGTGCGCAGTAGTGCAGTAGGCGTGGCCTACCTACATATGTTGTCCAAATCTACTCTGATTGGCTTACTGTGCCGTTGTCTCGTGTCTCCCCGCCCCACACTAAAGCAGAGTAAAGAAAGGCTGAACGAGCAGCGTGCCAGATGAGAACAGCTTTAATAAAGTAACGCATAGTATTTTATTGTAAGTAACGGGAACGGCGTTATAACGATGTAAAAAGTAATTAGTTAGATTACTCGTTACTAAAAAAAGTAACGCCGTTAGTAACGCCGTTTATTCTAACGCCGTTATTCCCATCACTGATTATGACCCATGTACAGTATGTCACCTAATGTTTTTTTGTTTCTGAGTTACATGTTCGTTTGAAGGACTTAATGTACAAAATAACATAGTTGCACCCCGTAGTGTTGAAATTGGTAAACACAGTGCATTCAGTGAGGTTTGCACCGCCCTCCTTTTATTTCTGACTCTTCCTGTCACCGTTGCAACCTCTGAGCGCTCATTCGTATGCCCTTCAAATAATGTGCGCAGTATAGGCTATTGATGTTTTATTATGAGCCATGTACAGTATCCTAATGTTTTTTGTTTCTGAGTTACATGTTCGTTTGAAGGACTTGATGTACTAAATAACATAGTTGCACCCGGTAGTGTTGAAATTGGTAAACACCGCAGCTGCGGACATTTTGTAGCCTAAAATGATGTTATGATAAGCTTTAATAAAGGGCCCGGTCATTTGCCCCGCCCCCGGCCCGGCTCTGACTTGTTCCGCCACTGTCACTGATGTCACTGTTTGCGCTGCTTAACGACATCACGTGACGTCCACCCACTTTCGCTAACTCCACCCAATGTGTCCACCCACTTCCAGCCAGCACGGTTCAGCGCGGTTGTAGTCGAAATGCAACTCCAACAGCCCCGCTCAGCTCGACTCAGCCCAACTCAGCACGGCACGGCTCAGCCGCGTTTGTAGTGGAAAAGCGGCAATAGTTGTAAGTTGTTTTGAATAAACATACCAAATGAATAAATGTGCCAGTAACTATAGTAGAGTTTAATGAAAATTTACCAACACCGCTGCTCAAATGCTTTAAAGGATCCATTTTGTCACCCATAAATGCATGAGGTGTTTATTATAACTCCTGTAAGAGGTACAATCAATTGTCCACTTGTAAAACAAAGAGTAGACTGGCAAACTGGACTTGTCAAGCATCTTTGGAGAGTCAAAACTAGACATCAATGGTATTCCTGTTAGTCCAGTTATCTCATTTACAAATTGCTTTTCTTTGCATATATGATTTTGAATATGATTGTTTTCCAATTTCTGGAAAATCTGTCTGCTACCAGGTCATTCTTATTACATATAACAACATAGAATTATATGAAAATCTTTTTAAAATACACTATATTGCCAAAAGTATTTGCTCACCTGCCTTGACTCACATATGAGCTTAAGTGACATCCCATTCCTAATCCATAGGGTTCAATATGACGTCGGTCCACCCTTTGCAGCTAGAACAGCTTCAACTCTTCTGGGAAGGCTCTCCACAAGGTTTAGGAGTGTGTTTATGGGAATTTTTGACCATTCTTCCAGAAGCGCATTTGTGAGGTCACACACTGATGTTGGACGAGAAGGCCTGGCTCTCAGTCTCCGCTCTAATTCATCCCAAAGGTGTTCTATTGGGTTGAGGTCAGGACTCTGTGCAGGCCAGTCAAGTTCATCCACACCAGACTCTGTCATCCATGTCTTTATGGACCTTGCTTTGTGCACTGGTGCACAGTCATGTTGGAAGAGGAAGGGGCCAGCTCCAAACTGTAAAAACAGTCTGCATGCCTAGGTGCTTGATTTTATACACCTGTGGCCATGGAAGTGATTGGAACACCTGATTCCGATAATTTGGATGGGTGAGCAAATACTTTTGGCAATATAGTGTATGTTTGTTACAGTAGTTATGTCAGTAATGTGTATATATAATCTCTGTTAATTAGTAAATTATGTAGCTCATACTTATTAATAATGGCCTGCAAATAGTAACTTTTTTCATAGCAAAATATGAATATTAAAGCAAAACATGATCTTAATAAAGCAAAATATACTCATCAACATATTAAAACATAACTCTTGAACACTGAAAGCAGAATAAAAAACAAGAAGGAATAATTTTTTTAATATATATAATATATGATATGCTCGTCTCTTTAGCTGTAAATTGCAGATATGTATGAGGTTACTGAAACGAGGACTGCTGAGTCACTGACCTGAACTTTGCCTCGCTGTAATGTCAGTGCATTTACATCAAAACGGTTTGCCTAAGTGTAGCTATCTCATAAATGTATTAACATGTTCTTATACATGTACAGTAGGTTTTACCTGATAACACTCGCCAGCTTCACTGTTCATTGTACTTTAAGCCACCTTCATTTTTCATACATTAAAAGATTTAACCGAGTTAAAACCACACGTGTAGCTTTGAGCCGGGGGGTTATGTTCCCCTCATGTTTATAGGGGAATTAACTGTGCAGTGTGTTGTTCGATAAATAGATGCTGTGTCCTTAAAGAAACAGTCCACCGTACTTCCATAATGAAATATGTTCTTTTCTGAATTGAGACGAGCTTATCCGTACCTCTCCGAGCTTTGCGCGACCTCCCAGTCAGTCAGACGCGCTGTTACTCCTGTTTACTCCTGTTAGCAATGTAGCTAGGCTCAGTATGGCCAACGGTATTTTTTGGGGCTGTAGTTAGATGCGACCAAACTCTTCCACGTTTTTCCTGTTTACATAGGTTTATATGACCAGTGACATGAAACAAAGTTCAGTTAAAAAAATTGAAACGTGGCGATTTTCTATGCTATGGAAAGTCCGCACTATAATGACAGGCGTACTAACACCTTCTGCGCGCTTCGACAGCGCATTGATACTGTCACTCCTGAGCTCCGTATCAATGCGCTGTCGAAGCGCGCAGAAGGTGTTAGTACGCCTGTCATTATAGTGCGGACTTTCCATAGCATAGAAAATCGCCACGTTTCAATTTTTTTAACTGAACTTTGTTTCATGTCACTGGTCATATAAACCTATGTAAACAGGAAAAACGTGGAAGAGTTTGGTCGCATCTAACTACAGCCCCAAAAAATACCGTTGGCCATGCTGAGCCTAGCTACATTGCTAACAGGAGTAAACAGGAGTGACAGCGCGTCTGACTGACTGGGAGGTCGCGCAAAGCTCGGAGAGGTACGGATAAGCTCGTCTCAATTCAGAAAAGAACATATTTCATTATGGAAGTACGGTGGACTGTTCCTTTAATGCCCAAGTTTTAATTCATCCACCATCAAGGACTTTGACTACATCATCAGAATGAGGACTTTGGAGAAGGAGCACAGGATTGAAAGCACCATTTTCAGTCTTTGAGTAGGCTCTCATCTTGCTCTAGTTTATAATGTAACCACAGTGACATCCTCAGAGAAATAAAAAGTTATTTGCCACCTGTGATGTATTCAATTTACAATAAATCCTTCATAGCCTCCCTGTGGACCAGTTAGTCTTCATTCGGACACCTGCATCTCTCCTTTGTTCTCACGCTACCACAAAAGGAAAAAGTGATTCCCTGAATTATAGTGATCCGGACAGGGCTTGCTGATCAGATAGATCAAGATAGTTTTTCTCAGTTAACCTGTTTCTTTTCTTCTTCTTCTTTTTAATTTGAAGTATTTAACTTTGATTTATTGCAGTTTAAACAAAATATTAATACAGGATGTTGAAGAACCGACTTGTTGGTATGTGTATAGATATGAGACCACTCGCACTCTTCAAGAGCTTGCTGGATGGGTTGATCAGACCTATAGGAGATTCTAAACCCTGTTATGCAATTAGACATCTTCATACAAAGGGTTAAGTGCTATAAGCAGTATGTTCCCCCAAAAACTGAAAGTAAACCTATTCCACTGGTTAAAATGTTTATTTAATCTATAGAGCTTTTAATCATTTTTGTTGCATACTGGTTGTGAGTTTTCAGTTGAGCCACTGTTCATCCCACCTTCTCCACTCGGTGCAGTCAATCACGCAGAGTTACTGCTATTCGGAATGGGTTGGGCTTCAGTGTTAACCCATATGTGTAGTCTATAGTGGGTTCTTTCTCCGCTGTAAAGTGACACTGATGGATCAGGAGTGTTGTGAAGAGGAAGAGCTTCATTTTGGATAGTTCCTCTCCAATACACCTCCTCTTTCCCATGGAGAAGATCAAGACATTGTTAGTCCAATCTTTATTTAGTTCCCCATCCTCATCCAGGAAACGCAGCGGGTTGAAGATCTTGGGCTGATCCCACCTTTTGGGGTCATGGTTCAGGGACCACTGGTTGATGAAAACCACAGTGTCTTTGGGAATGGGGTATCCATTAATGGAGGTGTCTGCAGTGGTGCTGTGGGGGATTGTCACAGGGACAAAACTGCTGAACCGCATCATCTCATAAAGGAAGGCCATCACATATGGGAGATGTGGTTGGTCGTTGAGGGAAGGTAGACAACTCCTGCCCACTACTTTGTCCACCTCCTCCTGAAGTCTCTTCTGAATATCTGGATACCTAGAGAATGGGGCAAACCAGGTTGTGTTAGTGGGCATAACAGATTCTATTTGTTTTGTAGAACCAATATAGAATTTTGTCTTGTACTCAACTACAGAACAAGCAACAGGGGGAAAGAATAGAATTACTTTTAGTTATAAAATGCAAAAAAAATGGAATCGTGGCACATAAGAAATATTGACATGAAATCTGAATGAAAATTCTGTAGTAACGTGTAGTGGTCACTAAACCTAATCTTCCTGGAGTCTGATAGAACTACAGGTATTAGTTTCACCATATATCTGCTATATGTGTTCCCAAGACTGCTTTGTGCAATCGTGTATGTTGGATATGTGTTGGACGTGCAGTACAGGAGTGCAGCTCTCAATAAGGATGTCTGGTGAACACGGCTCTGTTCTGTCTGTCTTGCTATGGTTGGCTAGCTTTTATTTTAATCTTGCCAGATAAGGGTTCAGTAGCCTCCTCCTCCTCCAGTTACTTGACTACATCCTGGCAGTGCTGCAGGTGGTTCCTCTACATGTTTGGCATGTGCTGGCACGCACAATTTACAGCAGAACCGCAAAAAAAAAAAACCCAGCTGTGCAGTCAGAAATAGGGGTACACTAGGAGTCCATTTCTGTCCCCCAAGGTACAATCTACAATAATGTACCTCCTAGGGCTCATTATTGGACTTCAAGGTAACTATGTGGACCTTTTTAGGGTCGAAAAGGTACATACTAGTGCATCTCAAAAAATTAGAATATTGTGAAAAAGTTCAATATTTTCCATCAGTTATTTAAGAAAGTGAAAATGTTATATATTATAGACTCATTACACATAAACTAAAATGTTTCAAGCATTTTTTTATTTTAATTTTAATCAGTATGGCATACAGTACAAAAACATAAAAAAAAATCTCAATATTAGAATATTTCATTTCGAGTTTGAGTAAAACAGTATGAACACAGTGTATCTCTCGGTCTAGTTCAGTACACACAACCACAATCATGGGGAAGACTGCTGAATTGACTGTTGTCCAGAAGATGATCACTGATGCCCTCCACAAGGAGGGTAAGCCACAAAAGGTCATTGCTGAAAAGGGTGGCTGGAAAAGGTGCACAAGCAACAGGGATGGCCGCAGTCTTGAGAGGATTGTCAAGAAAAGTTGATTCAAGAACTTGGGAGAGCTTCACAAGGAGTGGCCTCAGGCTGGTGTCAGTGTATCAAGACCCGCACGAACAGACATCTTCAAGAAAGGGGATACAACTTTTGCATTCCTAATATCAAGCTACTCCTGAGCCAGAGACAATGTCAGAAGTGTCTTATCTGGGCTAAGGAGAGAAAGAAATGGACTGTTGCTCAGTGGTCCAAAGTCCTCTTTTCAGATGAAAGTACATTTTGCATTTAATTTGGAAATCACGGTTCTAGAGTCTGGAGGAAGAGTGGAGAGGCACAGAATCCAAGGTGTTTGAAGCCCAGTGTCAAGTTTCCACAGTCTGTGATGATTTGGGGTGTCATGTCATCTGCTGGTGTTGGTCCACTGTATTTTATCAAGTCCAAAGTCAACACAGCCATCTACCAGGAGATTTTAGAGCACTTCATGCTTCCATCTGCTGACGAGCTTTTTGGAGATGCTGATTTACTTTTCCAGCAGGACTTAGCACCTACCCACAGTGCCAAAACTATTATCAAATGGTTTGTTGACCATGATATTACTGTGTTTGATTGGCCAGCCAACTTGTCTGACCTGAACCCCATAGAGAATCTATGGGGTATTGTCAAGAGGAAGATGAGAAACACCCGACCCATAAATACAGATACGCTGAAGGCCACTATCAAAGCAGCCTGGGCTTCAATAACACCTCAGCAGTGCCACAGACTGATCACCTCCATGCCACACCGCATTGATACAGTAATTCATGGTAAAGGAGCCCCAACCAAGTATTGAGTGTATAAATGAATATACTTTTCAGAAGTTGGACATTTCTGTATTGTAAATCCCTTTTTTGATTGATCTTTGGGAATATTCTAATACTGGATTTCTGATTTTCATGAGCTATAAGCCATAATCATCAAAATTAAAACAAAAAAAGGCTTTAAATATTTCACTTTACATGTAATGAATATAGAATATATCAAAGTTGACCTTTTTGAATTAAATTATGAAAAAAAGGAACTTTTTCATGGTATTCTAATTTTTTGAGATGCACTAGTATATGTTCCCAAACAGTATATAAATGGTACAAATAAGTACCTTAGAGGGTCCTGCCCCAGTGACAAGCCAGTATACCCCTAAAGGTACAGTAATTTACTTTGTTTTCTGAGAGTGTATGACTCGGCTTGTCAAACGTTACACTTTAAGGCACATTACACTTTCTGGTCTATTTATTTAGCGGTCACTCTGCACAATGGAGCACCTTTTTTTTTTTTTTTTTTGCTCGTTTGTGAAACTGAGTGTAAATTTGGGTTTGGGTTGTTTTGGGGGGTTTTAGTGGTTGTTTTTAAGACTCCTTTTTTGACCTAAACCCTTTTCTAATTTAACTTGACTATTTAAAATTCTATTTTAAATCGAGATAGTCTTTATTTTCAATAAGCTTTGTATATATTCCCTTTAGTTGTTGCAGTTGATTATATTAAAATAATGTCATAAAATATAGTTGACTTGCCCTTCTGTGCCTTGATACATATTCATTATGAAAATCTACCTTGTTATACAGCATTTTTTTTTCAGTTTTGATAGAAATAATTTCGAATTGATTCCATTTCTGATTGTTTACGGTTTATTTTAAGAGGAATCCTGATTAATCCTTCGAAATTCTTCCTGTATTGAACGATAATGTCACACCAATGGCAGACACCGGAGTGCGCGAAAGATAGCATCCCCCCCAATAAATCTAATAAACATCAAGTGCTTGGATTCGAAAATAACAGATCAAAGTTTGCAATAAAAAAGAACAAGATGTATAGCAACAATAATAAAGAAAATGAGGAAATGCTACTATGGTATTTACCTCACGAGCAGCAGAAGAATCCACTGCATCGCCGTGGAAGTGGTGTCTTGGCTCGCGCCAAAGATGTCCCCGAGTGTCGGGGGCACATACTTCTCATCCAGGAAGACCCCGGGTGCCCCAGTCATGCCGCGGTCCAGGGTCATGATGAGTGCATCCGTCATGTCCCGGACGATGCTCGGTTCCATGGTTTTCCGGTGTTCCACGACCTTAGCCAGGATGAATTCAGAGAACTCTGTGTTGAGTTCCTTGAACTGATCGAACAGTGTTTTGATGGGGTTGGGAAAGTACTGAAGCCAAGGCATAACGTCCACGATACTGCCGGCGCCCACTGTCTTCGTGAACTTGTCGTTCCGTCCCACCACTTGCTGAAACTCTACGTCGTCGTGCGAATACCGTTTCCCGAAGCACAGTGCGCTTACGATGTTCGCCATGGACACTACAAGGAACTGGTGAGGCTGAAAGTAGCCGTGCGCGCGCGTTTCGCGTAAAAACACTGAGATCAGCTCTTTGGCTTCACTCACGACGTGGTTCTCGATGACGTTCTTGGTGTCCGGGTTACCCGTAGTGAACTTGCGCAGGGTGGCATGCGCTACCCGTCGGTGCACCTTCCACCATTCGCTGTAATTGCCGAAAGCCATGCTCAGACCGCCCGAGATGAAGCGGAACGATGCGAAATCGGGTCTGCCGGCAAACGCCACACCCTTCTGCACGAGCGCCTGTCGGATCGCGTCTCCGTTAAGGATCACCACTTGCCGGTTGCCAAGCTTGATCTGAAACACTTCGCCGTAGCGCTGCGCCATGCGCATGAAGTAGAGATGCGGGAAGTTGCCGATTTGCGCCGCGTTGCCGATGATCGGCCACGGAAACGGGCCCGGCAAAGTCCGGTGGCGCACCAAACCCACCATCAAGTGCACGGCGACCAGGAGTGCAAGCAAAAGCAGCAAAATGCTCTGCTTTGACAGCTGAGGGAAGTCTGTTATAATCCCTGGTAGCTCCATTCTCGGGTGTTTTAACAATTAAAAGAAATAAATCAATATTCGCTTCTCAGAGTCTTGTTTTGTTTGACATTGATATATTTCTGTTATGCATTAACTGGTGCACAATGCGACCCCAAAGTTTACAAATCACTCTTGCCAAATATTAGACCTGTTTTAAGCATTTTATTCCCTTATTTCAAAAGTTTCTTGCTTAAATCTTTAGAGTGCATATTCTATCTCCAGACATCAGCAGGCTTGGGGAATTCAGTCATATCAGACGCGCAGGTCCGAGCTCCAATACTGCAGCTGAGAGCCGAGTGCTTTGGTTATATGGTGTGTACCATGTAAAGTTTCACATCCTCCTCCCCTGTGCTTCACTCGATTCCTCCACAAATACATACCCACACAAAGATCAGTAAAACTCGAGTTGCCAGTTTGGAGGATTTACACTCCCTGATCTAATCATTGGGGCGGCACGGTGGTGTAGTGGTTAGCACTGTCACCTCACAGCAAGAAGGTCCTGGGTTCGAGCTCAGCGGCTGTCGAGGACTCTTTTCTGTGTGGAGTTTGCATGTTCTCCCCGTGTCAGTGTGGTGCTCTGGTTTCCCCCACAGTCCAGGTTAGGATGGTCCAGGTGGCTCTAAATTGAGAATGTTTGTCTCTATGTGTCATCCCTGTGATGATCTGGTGACTTGTCCAGGGTGCACCCCGCCTCACACCCATAGTCAGCTGGGATAGGCTCCAGCTGCGACCCTGTACAGGATACGCGGTTACAGATGATGGATGGATGGAGCTAATCACTGTGTTAAACCTGTTTAAACCAAACTAGACTGTTACAGACTACAATTACACACTGCATACAATAATATTAGCGCTGGAGAGTGAAAGCACACGATCTGGCAACGCGACTTGGATGCTGCATGTTCTGTGAAAGTTAGCTGTGTGTGAATGCAGCGTCACTCACGCAGATCTTGTGTCACAGCAGTGATAGTACAACAAGGGTGTTTAAACACCTGACCGTGGGTTTTTTTTTTTACATAAAGTGTCCCTAAAGTTTAATGTAATTTAATGTCCCTAAACTTCACTTTTTTTCTTGTACAAAGCAGCAATCATTATGTTGATTGACCATGTGTTTTCGAACCATAGCTGATCCAAAAGGCCATAAATTGATGGAACATCAATAAAATCAGCCGATTTTCACAGAATCTGCCGAGACTGAACCGGAAGATCCCGAAGGGGTGCATGACGTCACACGTGTACAATCCAGGTATCAATTTCGTTCAGCAGTGGTTAGACCAGTCTCGATATGGAATCACGTTTTGGAGAGAATTCTGATAGTGATTGGGATTCTTACATGTCGGATGAAGGGGCAGATGATTATCAAGGATATTCCGGAGTAAATGGTTCTCTTTTCGAGCCCCGAAGACCAGAAACTGCCAGTTCACTCAGTTCACAACAATCCTGCTCAGCACCAATAGTGCACCACCAGCTAGAGAGAATTGGAAACACCGATTGGTTTGTGGATTTTTATTCTAAGCTGGCCGCTGCAAAATATAGGGAAAATATTTACATGTACCTCAATAAATGCAGAAATATAATATTTAAAATGTACATTTATTCAGTGTAATTATTGAAAGAAAATATGAAGTGGGCGATAATAGGGGACTCGACGAACTGTCCAAATGTCAGATCAAATGTAATTTATTAAATAAATGGGTTTCTTTTTGCTCCAATATGTCTTCCCTTAGCACCGCGAGCTATGGAAAAGCAAACTGGTTCTCAGCTGGCTCGCAAGTTGAACAAGTTGTGAGCCAGCACCAGCACTGGCCCCGAACCAGCCCTGGAACTGATTTGGTGGAAAAGGGGTGTGTGTTATCCCTGTGATAAACTGGCAACTTGTCCATGCTGAACCCTACCTCTCCCCCAAAGTCAGCTGGGATTGGCTCCAGCTCACCCATCACCCTCAGTAGGATAAGTGGTGTAGACAATAGATGGATGGTATGGAATAGTGTATTCTGTTCTGCTTCCCCAATTTCTCATCAGAAACAAAGTGAATTTCAGCTTATAGTGACTGCTTTCTGAAACACTCCAATTCTTACTTATCAAATCCATAATTAGCATCTATCCATCCATTATCTGTAGCCACTTATCCTGTGCAGGGTCGTGGGCAAGCTGGAGCCTATCCCAGCTGACTATGGGCGAGAGGCAGGGTACACCCTGGACACGTCACCAGGTCATCGCAGGGCTGATACATAGAGATACACAACCATTCACACCTACGGTCAATTTAGAACCACCAATTAGCCTAACCTGCATGTCTTTGGACTGTGGGGGAAACCGGAGCACTCAGAGGAAACCCACGCAGACATGGGGAGAACATGCAAACTCCACACAGAAAGGCCCCCACTGGCCTGTAGGCTTGAACCCAGAACCTTCTTGCTGTGAGGCGACAGTGCTAACCACTCCACCACCATGCTCATCTCATCTCATCTCATTATCTCTAGCCGCTTTATCCTTCTACAGGGTCGCAGGCAAGCTGGAGCCTATCCCAGCTGACTACGGGCGAAAGGCGGGGTACACCCTGGACAAGTCGCCAGGTCATCACAGGGCTGACACATAGACACAGACAACCATTCACACCTACGGTCAATTTAGAGTCACCAGTTAACCTAACCTGCATGTCTTTGGACTGTGGGGGAAACCGGAGCACCCGGAGGAAACCCACGCGGACACGGGGAGAACATGCAAACTCCACACAGAAGGGCCCTCGCCGGCCCCGGGGCTTGAACCCAGGACCTTCTTGCTGTGAGGCGACAGCGCTAACCACTACACCACCGTGCCGCCCCCACCACCGTGCTGCCCCATAATTAACAGTTCTCATAAAATAAATAATAGCCTATCATGTCTGAGCACAGCATGTCACTCTGATAGCCCATTTTTGTAGGCTACAAAGTATTTGAAAGAACAGATATATCCTGTGGCATCACATTTTGGTCTGTCTTGCAAAATATAGATTGTTGCCAAGCCTAGCCTAGACATCTTTCCCCAAGGATCACATAAAAATATCCTAAACATTATAAAATCTTCAACTTAATGTAAGTTTTAAGGTGTGTGTGTGTCTGTGTGTGTGTGTGTGTGTGTGTCTTCAACAGCCCACTATTTGAGTCTATATTATCACTATGTACAACCCCAAATCAGAAAAAAGTTGAGAAAGTATGAAAAATGCAAATAAAAAAGAAAGCAGTGATTTCTACATTTATTTTGTCTTGTACTTGATTGCAGACAGTATGTAGCCAAGATATTTCATGTTTTGTCTGGTCAACTTCATTTCATTTGTTAATATACATCCATTCCTGCATTTCAGGCCTGTAACACATTCCAAAAACAGTTGTGATGGGGTAGTTAAGGCTAGTAGTGAAGTAAACCAATTAAATAATGATGAGATTTGAAACAGGTGATGTCACCAGGTGATTGTAATCATGATTTGGTACAAAATCAGTATCAAGGAAATGCTTAGTCTTTGAGGAACAAATATGGGCCAAGGATCTCCAGTTTGTCAACAAATGTTTGAGAAAATTATTAACATGTTTAAAAATAATGTTCCTCAAAGAAGGAAGGGATTTGGATATTTCACCCTCTCCAGTGCATAACATCATTAAACGTTTCAAGGAATCTGGAGGAATTTCACTGTGTAAAGGGTAAGGGCACAAGCCTAAGCTGAACACCTGTGATTGCCAATCCTTCACATGTCACTGCCTCAAGAACCATCATTCATCTATAGCTGATATAACCACATGGGCTTGGGATTACTTTAGCAAACCTTTGTCAAGCACTACAATGCAGAATTACATCCACAAATGCCAGTTAAAACTTTACTGTGCAGAAAGGAAGCCTTACGTTAACTGTGTCCAGAAGCGGCATCGACACTGAAGAAATAATATTTTGACAATTAAGAAAAAAAATAATGGGGGCAGGGGGCTTGTTATAATTAAGAGAGCATTCATCTCATCTCATTATCTCTAGCCGCTTTATCCTTCTACAGGGTCGCAGGCAAGCTGGCACCTATCCCAGCTGACTACGGGCGAAAGGCGGGGTACACCCTGGACAAGTCGCCAGGTCATCACAGGGCTGACACATAGACACAGACAACCATTCACACTCACATTCACACCTATGGTCAATTTAGAGTCACCAGTTAACCTAACCTGCATGTCTTTGGACTGTGGGGGAAACCGGAGCACCCGGAGGAAACCCACGCAGACACGGGGAGAACATGCAAACTCCGCACAGAAAGGCCCTTGCCGGCCCCGGGGCTCAAACCCAGGACCTTCTTGCTGTGAGGCAACAGCGCTAACCACTACACCACCGTGCCGCCCTAAGAGAGCATTCACACTGAATATTCAATGCTTATGTTCCCCTTAAATCCATTCCTATTTGTGGCTGTATGTTGATTACTAAATTAGGGTCAGAAGTAGCAAAGAAGTTTGAAGGCATGTGGCCTTAAGTACATTATTGCTGTTTTTTTTTTGTTGTTGTTGTTTGTTTGTTTGTTTGGTTGGTTGGTTGGGTTTTTTTTTTATATCCACTGATCACAATAGAATAAGAATAATATGAAAGCTTGAAGATGAGTTCCTGTCTACATAAGTATGTGCTAAAGAAGTATTCAATATTGTGGTTAGCTGTTTTTTGTTGTAAGTATTCTGTTTTATTTTATGAATCAAACCAAACATGGCCAAATTTGATCATAAAATCCATCAATTATCTGTTCGACAGGGTCGCACGCAAGCTGGAGCCTATCCCAACTGACTATGGGCGAGAGGTGGGGTACACCCTGGACAAGTTGCCAGGTCATCACAGAGCTGACACATAGAGACAAACAACCATTCACACTCACATTCACACCTATAGGAGTTGGATTTATGTAATACAGTTGATTAAACTGCATTAAGGTTGTCCCAATGAGCTCCCCGTACTTTCTTGCACACGCTCAGTAAGGCAGACGGGGGGAGCAACGGCCATTGTGTTATCATTTTATTTTGAGTTTTTTACTTGGCACAGTGGTCAATTTGTTAAGAACAAAGCTGTGGGTTACATAACTTTCCCCTACTGAAGTCTTCAGCTTGTTTTTTTTATGCTGTTAGACTTTTTGTTTGCATTGGTAATGCTGCCAAATGTTTTCTGTTTATAGATAGCCTAAGTTTTTTTTATGCACTTAAAGATGCCCGTGCACTTTACAACAAAGGTGAAGGCTTTTTTTTTCTTTAAAGTAACTTGAATCACCTTTCTTTTTTTTTGACATTGTAATCTGCCAAATGTTTAGTTTTTCAAATTGAAAGATGCACTTGGGCAAACAAATAAAACTGAGTTAAATAGTTATTTTGTGTTGTGTACGGTACTTTAAGTAGATATTGTTGGAACAAATGCAGACAGTACAGAACGCAGAAATTCCTCTAAGTTTATTTCTATGCACAAAGTCTTAAATATTAAACAAGAGCCTTAAATACATTCATATATGGTCAATCTGGAGCCACCAATTAGCCTAACCTGCATGTCTTTGGACTGTGGGGGAAACCAGAGCACCCGGAGGAAACCCACACGGACACAGGGAGAACATGCAAACTCCACACGGAAAGGCCCTCGTCAGCCGCTGGGCTCGAACCCAGGACCTTCTTGCTGTGAGGCAACAGTGCTAACCATTACACTACCGTGCCGCCCCGATCACAAAATCATATATAAAAATAAAAAAGGCACGATGATCATCCTTCATTTTGCCACTAGGAGGATACTATCCATTTATTCCTGACAGAGGAATAAATGGATAGATTGGGAGTTCATCATTCAGGACACGCAACAGGACTTAATACTTGAATGTATTTAAGGCTCTTGTTTAATATTTAAGACTTTGTGCATAGAAATAAACTTAGAGGAATAGTCTATAGATATGACTTGTTCAGCTTATAGCCATCGATGATCTTTAGTTAAGATTTAGATATTCAATATTGTGGTTAGCTGTGTTAAACTTGCTCTAATCGAAGCAAAACAGAACATGCATGTGTTGCTTGTTTTGTAAATGGTATTGTCGTCATATATTTTACTTTTTTCCACGTTACTTTTGAACAGAATAATGTGCCGATTAACTCCACAGCAGCGCCGGCTTTTCTTCAGTACCACGGACAGCGCATGCGCTGAACCCAGAACCCCGTTTAGCGCAGTAAGTAATGAGTAATGACGTTCTTCTAGAGACCCAACTACACTTTTTAAAAGTATATATACTTAAAGTTTTTATTTAAAGTAAATAAAATAAATACATTTCATAATAATATATATGTCAAAATATTAATTTGGTATTCTCTTTGAAATCTCACTATATCATTTTTCCCTCGAATAATCTCTATCGTAATTCAACGAAGGTTTATATCTTTATTTTTAATTAAATAGTCTTTATGTTTGAAGTTATTTCTTTGATTTTGTTCAATGCATGTGTTAAACGCTGTGTGAGACTTTAAGGCTATAAATAAATCTGTCAAAGTCACAATACACAAAACAAACGAGCCCATTTCTGAAAAGTGAATTATTCATTCAGCGCTCATACGTAATGCAGTTATAAGCGATGGTGACGTAACACTGAGATTACTAGGCTAATGAATTATAAACAATTTAGTAGGATACATATTCAAATTAGATGAAGTATATTTGCATGCCTTTGACATATAACAACACGGACATTAACCAAGTATTCGACAGTAATACCATGCTTGGAATAGGATATGGTTGAATTTTGAAATACCCAGCCTCAGCCTAGTGGTTATGTTCATGAGTAGCTGTGATGGCTTGTGTTACTGTAAAGGAACAGTTTGAATATTAACAGAAAATATTTGTTGGGCTGTTACATGGTTTGTGAAACAAACCGTGGGTTAATCTTAAGCCTTATGAATTAAGGGCATGAAGAGGATGAGGTCTAAAATGGATCAGAAAAGTCTTGCTATGTTATGTTTAATAGAATCATGACAGAAATTATTATTATTATTATTATTATTATTATTATTATTTGCTCATCCAGCCGACAGGTGATGAGCTTATGCCATCATGTGTTGTCCATCGTCTGTCGTCCATCGTCGATTATTCATAATCATCATCACCACCATCATCAATAATTACTTAATATGTGAGAGACCATTATTAAGATGGCAAACATAAGCCCCTAAATTAACAGAAACCAAATCATGGTGCTACAAACCATGGCACTGGGCCTGTAAAACTTGACCCCACTCATTTAAGCTGTGCAGAAAGACAGTCCCTTTTATTATGCCTTTTAATTTACCTGCACCCACACCTCCCTGAGTAGTTTTCTTTGCTGGAGCCTCCCTTTGGCTCAAAACCTTCTATAAGGCTACTAGTCAATCAGCACCCCAACAGTGTACACCTCTGGGAGTTTTTAATAGTTGCCGAGGTAGCTGTCCCTAACACTCAAGTTAGCAGCTTGCATCAGGTACAACATTCAAGTGACATGCATTACCATACTCTCTAGCTATTTGACAGCGCATTCTTTTGTATTTATAGAAATGTCTTCTGAATACATTCAAATTTCACATCCCAGAAACATGCATTAAATGTTCTGAACAACAATGCACTTTATTATGCTGACTCTGGGGTTGTATAATAATACAGAACTTGTGGAAACAAATAACTGGAACTATTCCCATAATTCTCTTCCAAGATATTCCCTTATGTCCCATTGTACATATTGTTTCATACCCTGAGACATTATTATAAGAAATGTAAAGGTACATTTCTGGACTTATATTTATTTAAAACCAGATACCTGATTAGCATATACTGGAAAAACATATGTGAACTATCTTTAAAGACTTGGCTGAAAGGGTTAACTTCCTGTTTAGTAATGGAAAGAACAGCCTACCATATGTGATAAAATGGAAAT
The DNA here is from genome assembly GCF_027579695.1 of Neoarius graeffei. Lineage (NCBI taxonomy): Eukaryota > Metazoa > Chordata > Actinopteri > Siluriformes > Ariidae > Neoarius > Neoarius graeffei. Next base: position 66,160,765 of record NC_083575.1, on the reverse strand, counting down.
GAGGAGTGTTCTATAAATTATGGGATAAATCACTGGAATTTATGAAGGAGTCAGAAGGTGGGAAAAGCCCTTGACAGTCCAATTCCAATTATATTTGTATATTTGGATGTGAAGGAGAGATTCTTTTTTTATTTCATTATTTATTTAGTTTTACTGATTTTTAAAATTATTTCTATATAGCAATCAATCTCTATATCTATATTCTTTATCACCTGAATGAACTGTCTATATACAAGTGATTTTATGTGATGTAAAGATGGCAGGTAAACTTGGGATGTGGGTTTGAGATTTACATTTTGAGTATAAACGTTAAAATTTAATAAATACATTGTCTTCAATTTCCTTAATTCCACTTAGCACTGTCACACTTTATTAACATACTTTTCAAATTCACATGCTAGAAGCTTTAAGCTTGAATCCATTATCCTAGCCATTTAATTTAACAGCTAATTTCTCAGACCAGTTAAATGAGTTTTTGGGGTTTTTTTGTTTTGAGTTTTGTTGTTGTTGTTGTTGTTGTTTACTGCTCTCACACACTTGATCTGACTAATCAGTTTATAAATAAGCCCTTCCACTGCAACCTGAAATATATTAGTTTTTATTAAGTTTTCATAAATTTATATTTAATTTTAGAACCATTGTTTTTGACCTTTTGTCAACTAATGATTCCAGGCTTCCTCCTGAACACTATATTTTGAAAATGCTTGACATAAAATGTTGATACCACATTTAAGCACAACAGATTATTTTTGCTTCCTTTTGTTTGGTGAATTCTAATAATTGAATTCAATGGCACTGGACATTTGCTTTTCATTATCTCTCAAGGTTTTTTTTTTTTAGATTTAAACACTTTTATGGTATTTTTATTATTTACTGTTTGAGCTCAAACTCATTAAGGCAGCAAGAAATTGCACTAATTAACTTTTGACAAGACATGCCTATTAATTTAAAAGCATTCCAGGTGACTACCTCATGAAGCTGATGAAGATAATGGCAATAGTGTGCAAAGCTTCATGAAGGTAAACACTGGATACTTTGAAGAATCTAAAATATGAAACAGATTTTGTTTTTTTAACACTTTCTTGTTTACCACATAATTCCATATATGTTCTGTTATTTCATAGTTTTGATGTTTTCATTATTGTTCTACAATGTAAAAAGTAGTTCAAATACAGGAAAACCCTATGAATGAGTATTTCTCTATCTATCTATCTATCTATCTATCTATCTATCTATCTATCTATCTATCTATCTATCTATCTATCTATCTATCTATCTATCTACACTGACATTTTAATTTCATCTTTCCTTTTTGAAATGTATAGGCAAGCCTTGTCTTTCAGTTGTCCAACTGAGGCTTTCTTAAGCCCTCAAACAAAGAAAATTACATGAAAAGATGGGCTGTAATATTTCCTAAATAGTTCTTCGCTTCAGCTTGTGCCTATAAAGTTAAAACTTACTGTCAGGTGTTTAACAAAATGCAAAGGATTTCAAAAGGCAAATGTTACATATTGAGCACTTCATAAACCATATGATGTACTGTATGAGCAGCATATTTAAGACAGTATTGTTATTTTTAACATAAATCAATGGATGTGTCAAAGCCAAATCTGGGATCCTTAAGGACTCTTCTGTTGTCTTAACTATTTTTGTGTCATGAATGTAATAATAAAAAGGGATGCTACACCAAAGAAAATCACTCCTGTTATAACCGACACTGGATGCATGTCAGACTCGTGCTCTCTTGGATGCTGCAGGGTGAGCGATGGGTTCATCTTGTTGTTTATTCTTTTGAGAACGTTTACATTTTTCACATGAGCTTGTCATGCACTGAAGAATCAGTTGTGAATGATATGTACTTTACATAATTGATACCTTCTCTGCTTACTGTACGTCAGCATCTTGCAAGCTTCAATGCAATTAGTTCACACGTTCACAGTGTATTATCTAAAGGCGGAGTTATGGAGCAATAGTGGCACATGTGTTTTTGTTGAAAATAATTATTTCTTGATGAGATATTTATTTTTCTCTGAATAAATTTATTTCAGTTAAAGGTTGGATTTTTTTCTCATTTTTTCCAGTGTGAGATGAAACTACTTCATCAAAAGGTGGATTTTTTTTTCTAATCCTCTTTACTAATCTTTACAAGGGGTGCCAATAATCATAGAGAGCTCGGAAATAGAATAATAAACATGATGTGCCTCAATGGAAGCGTATACTGCCATACCAGTTAATAAAATAAAATAATCAGTATCATGACATGAAAGGTTTATTGTTATAACAATGTATTTTCACGTTATAACTTGATAACGTTAAACTCATGTTTGAATCTATGTTTTGAATGAGGTGTGTGAAGAATAAACTGGGTAATATGGAGAATAAATTGGGTAATACGGAGAATAAACTGGGTGATATGGAGCATAAACTGGGTAATGTGGCTAATTTACATGATTTAATCAAGTTCTATTTCATGATTGGGTTGAACTGCAGAAAAATTGGAAATATATTCACAGATTGTTGTGGAAACTCTCAAAACTTAAACTCTCCCAAGCAAAAATGATTCAAAGTCAAGAAGGTTGCAGAAAAGTTTATATCTTTATTAAATCAATTAACAAAGGCCGAGTTCAGTCTGCAGTGGTTCAAATCTCATCTGTTTATAGCATTCCACCAATGCCAGACTTACACTACATAAGGGTACATTTCAGCCTCGCTCTCCCAATATCCCCAAAGTGAACTGCACTGTTTTCAGTTCAAGGACAGACTTCCCTGATTATTTTTAATATTAAAACAAACCACCTGTGCTAAATGACAAATACGTATGTATCCAAACAAGGCTTTCCAATCATATACATCCAAACAAGGCTTGATTCTGGTTTACGGTAATTTTTAGTTCTATACATGCTTCAGGGTTCCATTAACAGCTTTGACCAATCTGTTTGTAACATCAACTTCATTAACTCTTTACTGAAAATCAACATGACTGGTTTTTAATCAAAATACAATAATCATAAACCAAATTATTGCTCATATGATGACATCAGGCGGCACGGTGGTGTAGTGGTTAGCGCTGTCGCCTCACAGCAAGAAGGTCCTGGGTTCGAGCCCCGGGGCTGGCGAGGGCCTTTCTGTGTGGAGTTTGCATGTTCTCCCCGTGTCCGCGTGGGTTTCCTCCGGATGCTCCGGTTTCCCCCACAGTCCAAAGACATGCAGGTTAGGTTAACTGGTGACTCTAAATTGACCGTAGGTGTGAATGTGAATGGTTGTCTGTGTCTATGTGTCAGCCCTGTGATGACCTGGCGACTTGTCCAGGGTGTACTCCGCCTTTCGCCCGTAGTCAGCTGGGATAGGCTCCAGCTTGCCTGCGACCCTGTAGAAGGATAAAGCGGCTAGAGATAATGAGATGATGACATCAAGGTGTGTGTGTGTTGTGTGTGTTACACTAAGGACATAAAATCACCACAAGATTCAAACTTCCCGGATCAATAACTCGTAAGCGAAACGTTGTTAAAACACAATACACGCTTCTTTCCTACTGTACCAACGAGCTACAACCTGATTTTAATCAAAACGAGTCCTTCTCCGAGCTGCACTCATAAACACTGCTCTCTGTGCAGCCCGCTGTGAGCCGAGTGCGCAGGGACCGTCTAAAAAGTGCAAGACCGAAAAGCGATGCTAAGAAAATATTCAATAACTTCACTCTTATTCACTGGAGTGTCACCAAAATCACTGCACACATCAACAGTCAACAGTTATTTTGAAAAAAAGTGTGCTTTTGCATAATTTTGGGGTATTTTTATTAGGAAAAATATTCAATAACTTTACTGTTATACACTGTAGTTTCACCAAAATCACTAACAGGAGACTGTGGTGATTTTGGTGACACTCCAGTGAATAAGAGTGAAGTTATTTAATATTTTCTTAGCATCTCTTTTCAGTCTTTCACTTTTTAGACGGATGGATGCATTATATTTTTATATTTTTCCAAAATTTTCTACTCGTATGCAAGTAAATTCTAAAATAAATAAATAAATAAATAAATAAATAAATAAATAAAAATTGTAAAGGTTTATGTAAATTGTCACTGGCAGTCGTAAATAAGTACTATTTCACTGCACACACTGTTAAAAAAAAGTCACATTAAGCTAGGTGAAATTATTTCTTCTCTTTCAGTCCAATTGTCAAGACAAGTTTTGGATATTGAACTTGATTTTGTTTGTTTGTTTGTTTGTTTGTTTGTTTGTTTGTTTGTTTGTTTGTTTGTTTGTTTTAACTCAAATTAAGCTTAAAGTAATCCATTGTCTTGTCTACTTGTGAGTTTTGTCTGTTAGTGTTCATTTAACTCATGTCTATAAGTTGTAAGTGGAGAAGGAGAAAGAGGAGGAAGAGGAGAGGAGGAAGAGAAGGAGGAAGAGGAGATGGAGGAGGAGGAGGAAGAGGAGATGGAGGAGAAGAAGAAGAGGAGATGGAGAAGGGGGAGGGGGAGGAAGAGGAGGAGGAGAAAGAAGAGGAGGGGGAGGAGGAGGAGGAGGAGGAGGAGAAAGAAGAGGAGGGGGAGGAGGAGAAGGAGGAAGAGGAGTGTGATGGCGGGGAAATACAGAGAAGTTGCCTGACTCAGAAGTGATTCAGTGTGAAGTTTATGGAAACTCGCAAACTTGCCATTACTGGAGAAGATGAGAAATAAATCTAAGCAGAAACAATTTAAAAACACTAGTGCTCTTAACTTAAAAAGGCAGTTGACCTGAATATAGTTGAAGTTATCTTCACCTGAAAGTGAGGAACTGTATTTATTTGGCGAGATAAAGTGAGGTTTCTTGAATGAATCATGTTGCATAGTACGCTGTTTTAACTCAGAGTATCAAGTTCAAACAACAAACAATCATTTGTTCATTTTTTAATAACTTGTTTCGACTTAAAAGTTTCTCTCCAAGTTAAGTTTCCTCGCGTTTTTAAGGCAGCAGGAGAGCTTTTGTTAAAGTTTAACCAAGTTGAAAGTGTGTGTGTGAGAGAGAGAATGTTGAATGTGTTCTGTTCCCTCTCAATGATCAGACTGAGAACCTCATGGAAATGTATAAAACATATACGCACGGAAAACAAAAGGGTTTTTTTCAGACTCCCTAAAGTCCCGAAAGGTTTGCTATTTCCTTTTAATAGTTTTTTTTTTTTTAATGTAAACAGCAAATATCTAGATCAACTGGTCCGGTGCACTTCAGTTGTTGTTTATGAAGGACACGTTAAGTTGTACCCAGACATTTAACATAAAGATAAATTATTCTTGCGTTAAGTTTTCTTGAGGAACCGGCAAACCGAGCACGGGGGGCACCTTGTAACACTGCTCTGATTCTGTAATGATGATGACTGGCTCATAAAGCACGTGTGGTGAGATGATGATGATGATTGGCTCATTAAGCACGTGCAATAGCAGCTGGAGACTTTAAAGAGGAGAGCTCAGCAGTGCTCTGTACCCTGATGTTGTTTGGCCTACATTTCTGCAGCTGACTAGACTCGGCTACATCCACACGACAACGGCAACGAGATGTTATTAAAAAAAATATCGCATCCACATGGGCAACGGATCAGTAAAATATCAGGTACATATGGCAACGCAACGCTTGCTGAAAACGATGCAATACACATGCCACACCTCTAGGGGCGCTGTAAGACGGTCCCATCGGAGACACCAGGACAATAGAAGAAGTAAGGACGCATGCGCATAAACTATTATGCGCGAGACTTCATATTAGCCACAAAGTCAGGAAAATCTGTTCGTAAAATTACATTATAATGACCAAATACAATGAAAAGTATTTTTCCAGTCTCACCTGTGAAAGGTTGATCTCGTTTGGACGGCAAACCTGTTGGTACAGTTAAACGCAGCACATGAATGAGGCATCTTTAGTCTCCACTTTGACCCATCCAATATGGCGGCGAGGATGACATATGATTCTACGAGGAAGGCGGCGTCTTTAATGGTCCGGAATAAATTGAATGCTACACGTTGATGGATTAATTTGTTCTTCTACGCCCTTTTTGAGGAATGTATTGTAGGACTTAAACCAACATCTGAAGAGGTGAGATCGCTCCTTTTTTTTTCCCTATCTTTGCTGGCGGGATTGACTCTCACTCTCTCTCTCTCTCACTTTGCACCATTACACAATAAATATTCACAGTGAAAATATTTTGTAAACGCGTTTCATGAACCAAGTTATAGGATTTGTTGACAACTCGCATCGAGTTCGTTACACTTCTACCCGGCGTGAAGCACTGACAGTCATGTGGTTGTGACGTCATCGTAAACAAATCCGTTCTACTCATCCATACGACTTCGCAACGGCACCGTTGCCAGATCTTTCCACTCTGGAATCCGTTCTCAAAAGATTTTGACAGGACCGAATGCTGCGGAACCTCTTTCCAGAGGCCAGAGGGGAGAACAGGCCATAGTGAGGGTGTGAGGGGTCACTGATGATGTTTCTGGCTCGAGACATGCAGCGCCTTGGTGCAATGTCCTGAATGGAGGGAAGAGAAGTCCCAATGATTTTCTCTGCTGACTACAGTTCTCTTCATAGAACATTAATTTCAGACACACATTTCTCTTCTTTGATACTCATTGCGTAAGCATCTGTTGCCGATAATACTGATATGCAAATTAGTCAGGCTCGTAGTTTGTTTGGTCTATAAAGTACTCAGTCACGTGTCTATATTCAACTGAACTTCCGGTTTTATGTGTCATTCGTGCACATCTTGAGAACAAATTAAAATGGAAGTCACGTCTCTTTTAAAGAAGGCCCCCGCATGGTCTTTCTTGTTTGGCTACTTGACCAGTTCAGGCTATGATCAAGCTCTCTATGTTTTAACTGAGCTCTAGATTACAAACTTAGTGTTCTCTCAGGAAAAAAGTCAAAACCTCTTTTCAACCGCCTTCAGCTCACTGAGAATCTCTGAGAAACATCTGCATTATTATTATTATTATTGTTATTATTATTATTTGCTTATCCAGCCAACAGGCGATGAGTTTATGCCATTATGTGTTGTCCATCGTCTGTTGTCCATTGTCCGTCCGACGTTGTCCACATTTCATGAAAATCACTTCTCCCTCAATTCTTCACCGATTTTGATTCTTTCTGGCATGAAGGTAGGGGTACCTAGGGTGCATATAACTGCTACCCCGATTTGCTTAATTACAATTATTAATTAAGTTATGGACTAATTAAGCCTTAATGAGGAGTTCAACAAAAATCACTTCTTCTTGGTCAATTCCTCACCATTTTGGATTCTTTTAGGCAAATATTTGAGCTGTACTGGTTGAGAGTAGAACTGTGCAAGGTGGCCCACTTTAGATCACTCTTTCTGGACTAGACGGGGCCGGAGTGAGCTACGCCATCATTGACGGTCTTGTTGTTATTATTATTATTATTATTATTATTATTATAGACTGAACAGTATGTATTGTCATTTCACAGTTGTTTGCCACAGTAAAAAACTGTCTGTAAATTTAAGAGTAATTTACTGGCAAATAAAGTACTGTGAAAATTTACAATAAACAACTATAAGCATCCATCCATCCATCCATCCATCCATCCATCCATGCATCACCTATGAGACACTTATGAGTTGGGGGAAGCTGGAGCCACTCTGACTTCAGGTGAGAGATGGGACACATTATATAAAGTAACACATAATCCAATTATCATTTGGCTGATGCTTAAAAAAGAAAAAGAAAAAAAAAACACCTTCCAAGTGGCAATGTTTGGATTTGAACACCCAAATGCCAACACTTCCAAGCTGCTATGTTTGTGTCCTTGAGCAAGACCATCAATCAGTTGTATCCTGCATCAAATATAAGTTGCTTTTACAAAGCATCAAATTTATTGGATTATGTGTTATTTTATACTGTTTCAGATATTAAAATATTTTACTGTAAATATGTTTACAGTTTATTGTAAATTTTACAGTACTTTATTACTGTAAAGTTTACAGTCAGTTTTTACAGAGTGGAATTTCCAGTTTAATCCTGAGCTCAGGTTACTATCTATGAGGAGTTATGCTTGTTCTCCATTTGGGTTTCCTCCAGGTTCTCCAGTTTCCTCCCATTTCTTAAAACCAAGCTGGTAGATGGTTTGGTGACTGTAAATTGTGCATATAAATGAGTGTGTGAATTTGTGTGTGCAGAGTGATGTCCCATCCAAGGTGTACTCCTGCTTTGCACCCAGTGCTTCTTGGATTATAGGACAGTCTTAGCTTACTGTGAATGGTATGACCATGGTCTAGTAAATACAGAAGAAATACAGAATACAAAATATTTATCTTGCTTTCTCCTTAATCTGTGTCTGCTTTCTATAGAGATTAGAAATGTGTAGTCATTAGATGAAATGTATCTCTATTATCTCATCTCATCTCATTATCTCTAGCCGCTTTATCCTGTTCTACAGGGTCGCAGGCAAGCTGGAGCCTATCCCAGCTGACTACGGGTGAAAGGCGGGGTACACCCTGGACAAGTCACCAGGTCATCACAGGGCTGACACATAGACACAGACAACCATTCACACTCACATTCACACCTACGGTCAATTTAGGCCAAGTTTACATTAGACCGTATCTGTCTCGTTTTCTTCGCGGATGCACTGTCCGTTTACATTAAAACGCCTGGAAACGCCGGGAAACGGGAATCCGCCAGGTTCCACGTATTCAATCCAGATCGTGTCTGGTCCGGTGCTGTGTAAACATTGAGGATACGCGGATACGCTGTGCTGAGCTCTAGCTGGCGTCATCATTGGACAACGTCACTGTGACATCCACCTTCCTGATTCGCTGGCGTTGGTCATGTGACGCGACTGCTGAAAAACGGCGAGGACTTCCGCCTTGTATCACCTTTCATTAAAGAGTATAAAAGTATGAAAATACTGCAAATACTGCCCATTGTGTAGTTATGATTGTCTTTAGGCTTGCCATCCTTCCACTTGCAAGTGGTAAGTGACGCGCATGCCCGACATGCACTGAGATCACACACACAGTGGCTCAGTCCCAAATCACTGCTTGTGCGCTCCACTCGCGCGCTCTGTGAGCTGCGCAGGGCCGGAGTGCGCACCCTCCAGAGGGCGCTCGCTGTTCAGGGCGGAGTGATTTGGAGCGCAGGATGCCTGCGGAGCCGAGCGTATCCGTGTATTGGCGTTGCTGTGTGCACGTGAGTCGTGTATTGGCGTTGCTGTGTGCACACTAATCGTTTTAAAAACGTTAATCTGATGATCCACTGATACGGTCTAATGTAAACCCCACCTTAGAGTCACCAGTTAACCTAACCTGCATGTCTTTGGACTGTGGGGGAAACCGGAGCACCCGGAGGAAACCCACGTGGACACGGGGAGAACATGCAAACTCCACACAGAAAGGCCCTCGCCGACCACGGGGCTCGAACCCGGACCTTCTTGCTGTGAGGCGACAGCGCTAACCACTGCACCATCGTGCTGCCCATTATTATTATTTATTTTTTAATTTTTTTCTTAATCTTAGTAGTAGTTGTAACAACAACAACAACAATAAGAATAAGAAGAGTAAGAATAAGAAGAATGGTGTTTGGGTAATAATGGGTTCTTATTGTTCTGAACTGAAAAATCAAAAACATACATTTTTGAAAATTAGTAACCTTTACAGGTTTTCAGACACTCTGTCCTACATCCAGCACCAGCATTTATTCTTTCAATTGAATTGAATTCTAGTGAGAAACACAATTACTAATGGTAATTTAAATTGTAAATAGTACTGTGACCTAGTGCAGGGTTTCCCAAACTTCTTTGCTCTGGGGCCCAGTAATGTTAGGCCTTGGTGCTGCAAGGCCCTGCACAGGCCTATGCCTCTGTGCACCCCCCCTGAACCCCCCCCCACACACACACACACATCGTGTGCGCCTCCATAGATAGATACATACATACATACATACATACATAGTTTATTATTATTTATTTATTTATTTATTTATTTTGTTAGTAGTACTTGTTACAAGTAGCAGGCTTATACCAGCATAACAATATTTTGGCTAAATAAGACCTAACAGGAGTGCACTGGCAGAATTGTAGAAAATTGCCAAATGACCAGTAACTGTCCAAAGATATGCCATTATAATAATTAGGGGGATTGGCGATCCTCTTCCCATCTTTACTTCTGAAAGCTGCTGCCACTCCAAGATGCTCTTTTTATACTCAGTCATGTTAATGACCTATTGCTAATTGACCTAATGAGTTGCAATTTGGTCCTCCAGCTGTTCCTTTTTTGTACCTTTAACTTTTCCAGCCTCTTATTGCCCCGTCCCAACTTTTTTGAGATGTGTTGCTGTCATGAAATTTCAAATGAGCCAATATTTGGCATGAAATTTCAAAATGTCTCACTTTTGACATTTGATATGTTGTCTGTGTTCTACTGTGAATACAATATCAGTTTTTGAGATTTGTAAATTATTGCATTCCATTTTTATTTACAATTTGTACTTTGTCCCAACTTTTTTGGAATCGGGGTTGTATAACGGTACAGTAGTCTGTAAATTACTATAATGTAATGTAATCTAATATAATATAACATAATGTAGTGTTGCATAATACAACAAAATATAATACAACATAATATAATGGGTAATATGTAATATAAATAATTTTAAATAAATTGCCCACCTTTGTCTGTATTATACATATAAACTACAACAGTTTTTGTATAGAATCTAGCAAATTATGCTGTTTGTTTGTTTGTTTGTTTGTTTGTTTGTTTGTTTGTTTGTTTGTTTGTTTGTTTGTTTGTCAATCCCAAATAGGTAGAATAATTTTATTTCAGTGTTTTTTCCACCCTGCAGATGTGTCATGGGCCAGCTTAATTAATAGGACAGATCATTAGAAGCAACATTAAGATATTTGTGCATTGTCTGAGTGCAGAGAGAGAAAAGGAAGAGAGATATACAATTACAATCTGAGGAAAGAGAGCGAGAGAGAGAGAGAAAGAGAGCACTCTAGCTGACCCAGACAATGCTGAGGTATGGATATTGTATACATTCATACAATCAACTGAACTGGAGTTCTGCATGTGATTGCTCACAATGCCTGATTTTATTAATATATTTAAAATAATTCAGAAAATTCTACTTAATCCTGCACCGCTATAAAAACACACATATAGTATGCCTAATTATATAAACTTAATGATAATTATATTCAGGTCTTTTAGAGTATAACTATCCAAGTTCATAGACTTGCTTATAACCATTAAATAGTGATAATATACAGTTCAAACAGCAAGGTTAAACGTTTTTCTAAAGATAAATAGTGTGGTAATCCATGTTATTCAAACTTTCCAAGAAAAGTCATAAATTCTTGTGTTTGCCTGTGGGTGAATGCTGGGATTTTCCAATAATACCACTACATTGGATGTACTCCTCTAACCATAAATGACGATGAGTCTGATACAATGGTAATTACGGACTTTGAACTGAAAGGTTTATGATCTATGTAGTTTTCCACCTAATAATGCAGTCATCATCATTGTTTCAAAATATATTTGTTTTGCACTATTTTGTAATTAGGTAAGTCAGAAGCTTAAAAACTGAGCTATAATTCCAAGCTTGGATGTAGCCATTACTGTGATTTATGGGAGTGATTAAAGGAAGTGCATATGTACATTCGGAAAAGGGGTGTGTACTATCAACTGGCTAATCTTCATTACTCTGACAGTTTTGTGGACGTGAGGAAATAGATACACAGAGGACACAGCCTTGGGGGAATTTGAGCCGCATGCACCAGTCACGCACAGGCAATTTATCACATTCTTGTGACAGTCAGTCATTGCCTTGCGTGCGACTGACAAGACACACACTCAATAGGCCTTAGACCTGTCTTCTTTTACAGGGAAAATATTTTACAGCATGCAGTACAGTCAGTATAGAGGTGATTCTCCAATTAGGGTGACATTTGATGGCTGCACAGGGTACCTCACATGATTTACAGTTTTTTTTTTTTTTTCTTTTCCCAAATATACCGTGACTATTTTTTATGGTTACACATTATCCCATCAGTGGAAAAAATAATTATCCACCTTTCATTGATGAGATATTGAGCCCTTTTTTTCTAAATCCATCTATTTTTTGCTGTCCACTTTCACCAGTCACATGCTCTATCTTCAAAATAGACTAGACAAATTATATGTGTGTGTGTGTGTGTGTATATATATATATATATATATATATATATATATATATATATATATATATATATATATATATATATACACACACACACACACATGTACAGTATGTGTGTGTGTGACTAACATCTGCAATGTCATTTCCTTTGTGGCAGATATTTTGCCTTTAACATTTAATAAAAATCAGCTTTCTCATCAAATAGTATGTTAATTACCTCAACTCAATGTAATTATCTCATCTCATCTCATTATCTCTAGCCGCTTTATCCTTCTACAGGGTCGCAGGCAAGCTGGAGCCTATCCCAGCTGACTACAGGCGAAAGGCGGGGTACACCCTGGACAAGTCGCCAGGTCATCACAGGGCTGACACATAGACACAGACAACTATTCACACTCACATTCACACCTACGGTCAATTTAGAGTCACCAGTTAACCTAACCTGCATGTCTTTGGACTGTGGGGGAAACCGGAGCACCCGGAGGAAACCCACGCGGACACGGGGAGAACATGCAAACTCCACACAGAAAGGCCCTCGCCGGCCCCGGGGCTCAAACCCAGGACCTTCTTGCTGTGAGGCGACAGCGCTAACCACTACACCACCGTGCTGCCCTCAATGTAATTATTTTTAATAAATTTGCTTCACATATTCAAATGTACCCAACTAAGTGAAATAGTAATTTGGCCAAATATAAAAGCAGCATATGTTGGCAGTCGATCACAGTTTGTACTATTTTAAGTGTGTAAAACATATTAACTGCAATATAATAACAAGGTGAACAGTAATTACATGACAGTTTTCTTCTTTTATTTGGAAAGGGTTAAATTGTACATCGTGAAATGTGTAGAAACTGTTTCAGAGGTATTTGAAGGAAACAATCTCTGACACTGATATAACACTGTTCTACCCTTCTCACATTAGTATCAGCAGGTGATCAGTTTAGGGATCAAAGCTGTTTAGAAATTCACTGAATTTTAATTTTAATCGATGAAACACCATATGAGATGATTTTATGCTTGACATATTGACATTTCGATTCTGCACAGGTTGTTTTTCTGAGGTGCTTGATGTCTTTTCTGACTGTCTGGTTGGGACTATGTGGCTATCACCAACTCTGTTACTTTAGCGCTCAGCTAAGTTACACTTGTTTTGTTGCATTGGACTTAAATGAAGTACTTTTTCAATTATATTAAAAATGATATGGTATATTTTTTTCAGGTTGGAGTTTTGCATAACACTTAATAATAAATTACATGTACCCTTGTTTTTTGATGAAAAACATTCATAAATGTCATTCACTCTGTACATAGCAGCTGTTATAAACCTTAAAATTAATTTTTGAAATATGAACAGGTAAATTTTTTACAAGCAGGCATAATAGGAACATTCCCAAATACCTTGTACTTAATGGAGTTGATAAAGTAAATAGATTTCTTTTTCCTGAACGCATCTAAAATCTGATTTTAGATTAAGCTTTTAATATACTGTATTATTTTCAGTGTATGTAATAAAAACAATTACTTCAGTCAAAAAGCACAATGATTATTACACTTTATGACTGAAACTGTACCCTAATTGTAGAATCATCGTAGATGTCTTTAAATGGCCTTATAAATTAATAGACTTGAATAGAAAATTGAGCATTTCTAATTGAATGTTTTGTATTCTCCAGATTTTATGAAAAGCTTTAGTGTATTATTCAAGATTTTTTTATTTGTCATATACACAATAACAGACACAGCGGTTTATTATTGGGTAATGAAATTCTTATTTTGCAACTGCCCGACCAAACTACGCTTACCAGTATAAAAAGAAATATATATATAAAATATGAAATATAAAATATAAAGTGCATATGGAATGCAAAATATAAAGGTAGAGTGAAAATGAAGATAACATTAAAAAAAGGCAAACAAACAATGTGCAAACATTGAGGTAGATATACTGTGCAATGTCTTTAAAAAATTATTATAATATAATATTATATAATTCTATTATACAATACAAGTGGCATGTAGAGTCACTATCTGTATCTGTTTAAGCCTGATAATATTCCTAGCTGTTTCAGGATCAGATTTAAATCTGAAGTAGGTGTGGCCTAAACCAGATTTTTAAAAATGTATTTATTTATTATATTTTATATTTTGGGTGACATGGTGGTGCAGTGGTTATCACTGTCACCTCACAGTAAGAAGGTTGTGGGTTCAAGCCTCGTGGCCAATTGGAGCCTTTCTGTGAGGACTTTGCATGTTCTCCCTGTGCCTGAGTGGGTTTCCTCAGGGTGCTCCAGTTGCCTCCACAGCCCAAAGACATGTAGATTAGGTCAATTGGCTACTCTAATTTGCCCATAGGTGTGAATGTGAGTGTGAATGGTTGGGTGTTGGCCCTGTGATGGATTAGCAACCTGCCCAGGGTGTACCCCACCTCTCATCCAAAATCAACTGGGATTAACTCCAGCTTCCCCTGTGGCCCTGACAAATAAGCCATATAGATGATGGATGGATGGGTATTTAGTTTTTTTTTCATATTTTTAATTAAATATGAACCCTATCACACTGGTCCAACATGGGAAAAACCCAGAGGTTGTGTCAACAAGGTATGTGAATTCTGGCTCTGTCAGTTCCTCAACCTCACCTACATCTTTTGAGTTCATAATAGGTCTTAATTTAACTTGCATATTTTTTTAAAACCCTGTTTGTGCAGCCTAATAAAAACTACCGTGACTGTGATCAGGCAGTTAGTAAGAATGGGCCCTTTCTTTGTCTTTATTGGGCGGCACGGTGGGGTTAGCACTGTCGCCTCACAGCAAGAAGGTTCTGGGTTCGAGCCCAGTGGCCAACAAGAGCCTTTCTGTGTGGAGTTTGCATGTTCTCCCCGTGTCTGCTGGGTGCGCCGGTTTCCCCCACAGTCCAAAGACATGCAGTTAGGTTAGCCTTGAGCAAGGTACCTAACCCCTAACTGCTCCCCGGGTGCTGTAGTATGGCTGCCCACTGCTCTGGGTGTGTGTTCTCTGCTTCAGATGGGTTAAATGCAGAGGATGAATTGCACTGTGCTTGAAGTGTGCATGTGACAAATAAAGGTTTCTTCTTTATATATTATAGTTTTTGGTATATCAGTTTAGAATGCTGTTCAACCTGAATAATGTATTCCTATCTTATTACATCCCTATTATATAACTGCTTGTATTTCTGAAGCTAAATTGGGAGCTGTCTTGTCCGACAAAACACTACAGATAATTGCTTTAAGACTACATGGGAAGCATAGCCTTCCTTAAAGTTTCATTTAAATGTGGCAAGTAAATGTTTATAATGTGTCTGTTCATTATCATTCTTGATGAATGTTTTTGGGAATATCAAGTATCTCACTGCACTATTGCACTTTGTTTATTTAAGGTAAACTGCTTTTGGTGGATGATGCAGCCTGCGTTAAAATGGCTAGAAGGCAGTAGACACACCTCTGTAGAACTCCATTGATGCGTGACTTCACTGAGATCCTATGACAGATTCAGGTACACTTTGTTTTAATTACGAAATGATTAGTACAAGCTTTTAATATGGAATTTTGGGACCTACTTGGACCTATGGTTTCAATAGGAGTCAGTGGGTGGTATTTTTTTAATAGAAAAATATATCTCAATGTTTACTGGACAGTACCTTCAATATAAGTGCATTTTTGTCCTGAACAGAGACATTTCTTCTTCATATGATCTCATCTCATTATCTCTAGCCGCTTTATCCTTCTACAGGGTCGCAGGCAAGCTGGAGCCTATCCCAGCTGACTACGGGCGAAAGGCGGGGTACACCCTGGACAAGTCGCCAGGTCATCACAGGGCTGACACATAGACACAGACAACCATTCACACTCACATTCACACCTACGGTCAATTTAGAGTCACCAGTTAACCTAACCTGCATGTCTTTGGACTGTGGGGGAAACCGGAGCACCCGGAGGAAACCCACGCGGACACGGGGAGAACATGCAAACTCCACACAGAAAGGCCCTCGCCGGCCCCGGGGCTCGAACCCAGGACCTTCTTGCTGTGAGGCGACAGCGCTAACCACTACACCACCGTGCCGCCCTCTTCATATGATGATCAGGATATTTATCAAAGGGCCTAGACCTTGTACCCAGCTGCCAGTCTAGGTATTTAACCATAAATTGTTCAGCTGTAGAGTTGCTTTATGTCCTATCTCGATTCAGTTGATTTGGAAAAGTGTCTATCAAATTCATGACTATAAATATAATGCAAGCATCACTTAGCACTAAATTATCACAGAGCCCTGGTTCTTGTTACTCAGTGACTCCAAATGTCAGCTTATTCCACAACAACCCCCACACTTCCCAGAAAATAATAAAAACCCTTTTCAAATATCCTAATGACCTTGTAGTCTTGTATTTCTCTCTAGCAGGCCATTCCCTTCTTTTCTTTGTCTAGCCAACTGTTGCAGAGGCCCTTGCCAAAGCGTAGTCAGTAGCCCGTGAAGGCGTCTCCCTTTTTCTGACCCTAAGATGGCATTTCCCCAGAATTTTGAATTGGCGTCAAATTTTCATTCTTTTTTTTTTTGTGATTGGGGGTGGAGGGAACCTTTGTAGCAAGAAGGCGGCTTTGGAAAGAATGGGTGCATAGTCATATGGTGGTACGTGATCAATCGCATGAGTGTGCTTTGAATTTGGGAAGCTGTAGCCCTATTTCCCATCACATGAACTCTTTTCCCATTTATGCCTCACTGGCATTGTCATCTGTGGACACTGGGTACACAGAGTTTAACAAGAAAGCATAATGATGCAGTACAGAAAAGTGGAGTAATGTTACCAAGAGAAAAAAAATCAGTTTTCATAGTACTTTTTGAGTTCAAGATCAAAAACATTACTCAAATATTCACGATGAAGTAGACTAATAAAATAATCTATAATTATTAGTAACTATTGGTTTATGGAAATTATGGCAAATAATTAAAATATAATAAAATTAAACATAAAAACATAAGAACAACAAAGAGATTAGACATTTTAACCCTAATTAAAAAAAACAAACAAACATCTATTACATTTGTAATATTGTCCGGAACATTACAGATTTTAAGGATGAAGTAAGACACAAAGAAAAGTCTCCCATCAGCTGCACATGATCCTGTCTCAGCTTAGATAAAATGCACAAGTAAAAACATAAATCTTTTACCTTTGGTTCCTGATAAATAATTAAGATAAAGCAGTTTTATCATAAACTACATGATAAAACACATCAAGTCGGCAACTGGCTTGTTCAAGTTCAGCCTGATAAAAATAATGCTTTATTAAGATTAAATATAATGCTTTAGAAATAACTGTGCAGTTCATGGTTACGTTGTTGATGTAATCTAAACCTTAAACATAGAACATTGTGCATTTTTAGTAAGATAATGTCTGTACTCTTTCAAATGAAATCTTGTCCAAAATACATACACCAATTATTGTCGTTAACACACTCCTCCTCTGATGATGATGATGATGATGATAACAGGTACAGAAGTTATGAAAGCGTTTTAATTTTCCCCATTCCAAATGTCTATATCTATGGTGGTTTAATCATTAATAAACCCCTGCCTGCAAATGCCTCATCAAACTGACTCCCTGGAGCACAGATAATGTTTCCTATTCATCCTTGAACAGACTTCTTTAGACAGCATTAGTGGAGCTCATCTCCTAACCCCCCCTGTGTTTACCCAGTCCCTCTGCTAGAGATCAGAGGTCAGCTGAAACTCAATGGGAAATGCTGCCCTCCCAATCTGTAACCCAGCTGCAGTGTTTTCATAAGCAGGTAATGATGATTGACAGCCATGCTTGAGTGGTAGCAGCCTCCACATGAGCTAGTCACGCAAGGCCAGCACAACTGGAGAAAGTTCAGAGCAGGAAGAAAATTTCTGCAGTGCACGAACAAGTTTTCATTTCTTACACTACCCGAGGCTCGTGTATCAAACTCAAAGACTGCGCACCAAGTAGTGCTAGTTGTGTCGTTTCATTCAGCCACAATGAACTGGCAAAAAATATTGAAATGACCCTTTAGTACCTACTACTAAATCTCTTCTTATCATTATCTAGAAATGTTACTAGCCCCATGCCTTCTGTATGCACCACTGTACACACTGCTCATATCTCACAATGCTGAAATGTTTGCTAAAATCAACACTGCTGCATTTGATACAAGACCTGTGTTGAAAAGCAATTCAGAAAGACATTGTGTGCTGGCAGTAGTGTAGCTACAGATTAATTTAATCTTGCTGCGTTAACATTTCCATAAAATACTTTTGTGACAGTTCCACTGAAAATGATCACAATTACATCATGATGACCAAAAGCAGATCTACACTTTGTTTCTCAATATGGAGGAATGGTAATGATGACATTCTTGACTTTTTATGAACAGCACATATAATTTGTTTTTTAATTATTACTTCATTATGTAAAGTGTCCTTGGGTTTCCTGAAAGGCGCAATATAAATAAAAGTTATTATTATTATTATTATTATTATTATCCGTAACTGCTTATCCTGTGCAGGGTCGCGGGCAAACTGGAGCCTATCCCAGCTGACTATGGGCGAGAGGCGGGGTACACCCTGGACAAGTTGCCAGGCCATCACAGGGTTGACACAGAGACAAACAACCATTCACACTCACATTCACATCTACAGTCAATTTAGAGCCACCAATTAGCCTAACCTGCATGTCTTTGGACTGTGGGGGAAACCGGAGCACCCGGAGGAAACCCACGCAGACATGGGGAGAACATGCAAACTCCACACAGAAAGGCCCTCGCCAGCCACTGGGCTTGCTGTGAGGCGACAGTGCTAACCATTACACCACCATACTGCCATTATTATTATTATTATTATTATTATTATTATTATTATTATTATTATTATTATGATAATACACATACAGAGCAGCTGATTATGATAACCTCCACAAATAAGCATTTGCAATTCTCATAAAATATTTCAGCAGGTTCAGCTATGCCTCTGGGTATTAGCCATTAGTCTAATTAACTGATTGATTTCAGAGACCTATAAATATCAAGAAAAGTTTGAGTGCAAAGACAAGGGCAATAGATAATTCTGTATGAGTTCTTAAATCTCTTTCATAAATTTTTATAAAAAGTTTCTTTTTCACCGAAACATCCTATTCTACTTTCAGAGCCTTTGAAACGGGTTCCGTTCATCCGGCTGTCTGTCCGGTCACGTTTTCGTTTCTGGGCCATATCTTTAAAACTACTGAAGATATCTTTATGAAACTTTGTATACATATCAAGCAACATGTGAACTGGTACCTTTTGCTATTTTTGGATTTTTGAAAAAAAAAAAAGTATTTTTCAAATTTTTACATAAAAAATAGATTTTGACTTAGTTTCTAAGAGCAATGTTCATTTCTGGAGCATATATCCAAAACTATTCATGATACGGATTTGAAGCTTGATATACATGTTAACATGGTGATGTAGATGTGCCTTTTCATACTAAGAAATTTGAGAAATTTAAATTTTTCATGTTTCCATGGAAACAATTTCAGACTTGGTCTCTCAGGTTAGTCTTAGGGATCGGTTTTGTTTCCAGAGCAGAACTTGAAAACTATGAATGGTATGGTCTTGAAAGTTGGTATATGTGTTGATTAAGTAATGTATATGTGCCTTTTGATACTAAGAAATGTGAGAAATTAAAATTTTTAGCTCACCTGGACCAAAGGTCTGATGAGTTTATGCCATGGGCTGCTGAAGTCAGTGTAAAGAGGTAGGGTTGGTTTCCTGCAGCAGAACTTAAAAAATGTGACAAATAATATCTTGAAACTTGGTATATAGTTGGTCTATAGGGCGGGAGATATAGATGACTCTGTTGTCTTGTTGGTATTAGTCAGATGAAAATGTTTAAAACTGTTTAAAATTGAATAGTCTTAGCTTATGGCTCTTCAGGTGCTCACAAAATGATAAAGCTAGGGCAGAATTTTACAGAATTTGCAAAACAGCTGTGTCATTTGAGTATGGAAGTCAGAATGCTAAAAATGTATCTTCACTAATACCAGCCAGGCACTCATGATCTGTACCCACAAAAGATGGTAGAGAGGAAATATACCTGTAGGAAGCTTAATTACTTCAGTAACTTCAGTGAAACTGTATAATAGTTCATAGTTACAGTGCTGTGCAAAAGTCTAAGGCACCCCCTTTTTTTCATACAAACTTTGTTATGGATTTCTATTTTATGATTTCTACATTATTGAGTCAGTACAAAAACATTTAGAGTTCCAAACGTTCATTTTCCAGCACAAAATTAAATGTTACAAGGGAAAAAATAGTTTTTACATGAGCAGCATATTACATAAGAGACCACTTTTTCAGATTAAAAAAGAAAACATAATGAAAGCTACTGGGTTTTGGTGCAAAATTAAGAAGTAAGTGTGACAGTCAAATTGTCCAGAAGAACTGTGGCTGGTTCTGTAAGATGATCAGTAAAACCTACAGCTCATTTCCTTATAAAACTGCACTCATTGTACCTGAGACTACTATATATATTTTTTTTAAGTAAACGGTCGTCTCACACCAGATATTGACTTTGTTTCATTTATTATGGCTTACTGCTGTTTTATAGTATTTTTTTTAATGTTGAAACATTTTGTTTCATTATTTTTAAGTCATTTTTGGTCTACAGCATTTCTTTACATGTGCCTAAGACTTTTGCACAGTACTGTACTTACCATAAAAGAATAAATCTGGACCTACTTATGGCACTTTTCTACAAAAATAGATAAATGTTGATGAAAATGGCCAAGGTCTGTCATCAGTGCAGTTTTTCACAATGGAGCACAAACGTAGCTCTGCATCAGTAGCTTAACTGACAGGTTATTAGATAACTTAATGAGGTTAATACATGGGGTCACCCATGTGACATTTTATATTTGCAAACATATTTATCAGTTCTTTAACATTGTAATATGTGACATAAGAGAAGCTTAAACTGGAATCGGACCAAAAAGAAAACAAAGCAAAAGTATAAATTTTACTCGGATTAAGATTCTCTAAACAGTCTAAAAGGAGCATTCAGCTTTATATTCCCATGCTGATGATATATAAACAATGACGAACTCATAACAGTGTACCCACGAACCAGTGAACCCATTCACTGTATTAATATCCAAAATGTTAATGAATATTTGAGTAACATATAAACTATGGTCAAACAATAACTTCTGAAGAGCATAATGACTTGTTAACATTTAAATATTTTGGTAAAAGTTGTACGTAAGGACAATTCATGGTCATTAATTGAGAAGATGTAGACAATTTTTCTACATGAACTGTGTAAATCTTTTGTTTTGTTTTATCAGTCATGATGTGGTGAAAACAAAGTCCATGCTTTCTGAGTTTAAACAGCATCAAATTAATCCAAAACATAAATATAAATAGGAATAAAATTAAGTTGATTGCATTCTGATGGCATACTGATATGTTTAATGTCCTTATTTTGTATTACGTGCTTTTTGTGGTTGAATTTTGTGTGTCCTTTTGTCTCTTTATATCCTGGTATCTATTTAAAGGACATTGCGTGACAAAGTGCAAAAAGATTGCAGGTGAAATCCGCTCACACTGAGACACGTCCCTGGTGAAAGTCCCCTGCAGCTAATCATTTCTGAGGCAGTATGTTTGGAGTGTATTGTTTCATGGAAGAATTAGTATCATTTCCTTTGGGCTTTTTGTTGTTGATAATATGCCATTCATACCTAACAGATACGTCACTGAAAGTCCCACATATCAGCATGGGACTGATCCTGGGTTGGAAGTCACAGAATTACAAAGTGATCTAAAGTAATTGCACAAGTGCCTATTTCTGTTAGTTTCTGCCACCACTGCTGAACATGATCACATCGTGGTGTGAGAGTCTGTTCTCCACAATTTAAACAATATACAATATCTCACTTTTTTCTACTGCAGTGGGCTCCAGAAGTCTGAGACGAAATTGAAAATCTGTTACTTTTTTCATTTAAAATTGGAAATAAACACAAGGTTTTTAGAATTTTGAAATATTTAAAACAATGAAAGCAAATGCTCAATAGCTTGAATATTTAATATTCACAATTCTGAACTAGGTCTAGGTTCCTATTTAAGTGTCAGCAAATTTGTGATATTGACCATGTTAACAACTTTGTATGAAAGATCAGATTTTCCTCAGGCCTAATCTCTTCTACTGATGCACGTGTTCAGATCAGACTCCAATGGATTTGATCTAAAAAGGACCATAAGTGTTTGCACAAGCTTGTTGAATCCATGTCAGCTTGGGTCATTAAAGCAAAAAGGAGATATACCAAATACTGAGAAACTGAAATTCATGTAAATAATTCAAAGATTCTACTTTTCATTCTACTTTTGTTGTTAATAATAAAATTTGTAATGAAAATTGTTGAATTAAATTAGAATATATATATATATATATATATATATATATATATATATATATATATATATATATATAAAATCTCATCATCTCTAGCCGCTTTATCCTGTTCTACAGGGTCACAGCTGACTACGGGCAAAAGGCAGGGTACACCCTGGACAAGTCGCCAGGTCATCACAGGGCTGACACATAGACACAGACAACCATTCACACTCACACCTACGGTCAATTTAGAGTCACCAGTTAATCTAACCTGCATGTCTTTGGACTGTGGGGGAAACCGGAGCACCCGGAGGAAACCCACGCAGACAACATGCAAACTCCGCACAGAAAGGCCCTCGTCGGCCACGGGGCTCGAACCCGGACCTTCTTGCTGTGAGGCGACAGCGCTAACCACTACACCACCGTGCCACCCTCATATATATATATAGTGTGTGTGTGTGTGTGTGTGTGTACTTTGTTGATTCCCAAGTGCACTGAAAAAAGTAACCTATAGAATTTACCCAATAAATCTGAGGTAACAATTTGCATTGACTTGTTTGGGGTAGATTTAATTCCATATATTGAGTATAAAATAACTGAAATAAAAAGCTATGAAATACTTAAATAAATTGGGTAAAATTTACCTCACATTTATGTATCTAATCAACAGCTACTTTCTCATTGAAATTGGGTTAAATTATCTCTTGTTTGCTAGTAGGTAATACTTGATAATTACTAATCAAAGGTAATTAATATCACTTAGTAACCATTACTTATTCGGAGAAGGTAAGATGTACCCCCCAAAAAAAGACTTTCAGATGGTTCATCATCTCAATGTTTTTAATCCATAAAATCATCAACAACAAAAAAAAAAACAGAATAAAGTGCAGTACAACAGCTTCACACAACATTTTAAGTAATGAACCTGTTTTATAACTCACTAAACTAACAGCCGGAGAGAGGAAGATGGCAGTCCGAGAGTTCCCTGTCCCGCTCACTCAAACGCACACTCCGACTCATGTGCAATTTGGAGCACAGGCCTCACGGCTTTGGGGTATATTTTACCGTATTTTTCCATGTAACGGTTGTTACTGTTAACGAATAGGTAGCATATGTATAATTTACCAATTACTTTATAATTCCTTGGCTGACTGCAATAATCGAGTAAATTTTATCTGGTTTGCATAGATTATATTTACCACTCTCCAAAATCACTTCTTACAGTGTGGAAATGTGACACCTTTAAGACCATTAAATATCAGGTGTAGTCTATCACAGAATGCTCCTGCCAACACACTTGCAGGCACGTACGTTCTCCCCCCCCCCCCCCCCCCCCAACACACACACACACACACACACACTGGCATATTCCCAGGATTCCCAGCATTCCCAGTGAAAACAAGCTACTTCCTCTCCACCCATGTTCCTTTTAACCACAATAATAAATAGATGGCTTGTGGAGGGCAATGGGAAGTCTGGCTCCAAAATAAACGGCACACAGGAAGACGAGAGGAAGGGAGAGCTATATAATTTGGAGGTGATGCAGGGGATTTTGAAAGGGAAAATGTGAAAATTTCACCAACAATCATCCATCAATATCTAATGAGACTGTATTCAGCCTGGCAGGGATATTGTGTGTCTAGCCAACAAGGAAACGTTCTAGTCCATTATTATACCAATTCTAATTTTAGGTCAGCTATTATATGACTTTCTGAAGGATATGATCTATTCCAAATGTGCCATTACGTGAGATAAGATACTTTGGTGGCAGTTTACAGGACCAGCCAAAGGTTTGGACACCCCGACTCATTCATAGGTTTTTCTGTATTTTGACTATTTTCTAGGTTTCCCTGACAGTCCAAAGACATGCAGGTTAGGTTAATTGGTGACTCTAAATTGACCGTAGGTGTGAATGTGAGTGTGAATGGTTGTGTGTCTCTGTGTCAGCCCTGCGATAACCTGGCGACTTGTCCAGGGTGTACCCCGCCTCTCGCCCATAGTCAGCTGGGATAGGCTCCAGCTCACCTGCGACCCTGTAGAACAGGATAAGCGGCTACAGATAATGGATGGATGGATATTACAAGCTTGTGTAAAGATATGAAGTTTATCTTCAAGTGGTGAACATATTCACAAGTGAGCGAAGTGAATGAGTGATATGTTTTCAACACGAGAAGATAAACTTCATATCTTCACACCACTTTAATGTTCTTTATATTATATGGACAAATACATGAAAAGAACGCAAGTTAATCAAAAGAATTTTAATTTTGAACCAGTTAACCATCTTGACAACACGCATCTAGTCAGTGGGAAAACACTGGGAGTGATGTCATCAGAGTGAAATATCAGGAATTATTATACATACAAGGCACTTTTTTTGATGGAATAAAAACATGTATTCTATTCCTTTCCCGCAGGTTTCATTCATTTGGTTTGATAGCATGCAATATTGTTAGCATATCGCTTATCCTATGTGTATTACATCACTCTACCCAATGGAGAATGAGCGTTGAATATGGTTTACGATATTGCATGGTTGTCAAGGCAATATGACGTCACACATCGGAGACATAAAACTTCCACATTAGCGAGTGACTGTGACAATTTGTAAACAAACATGGCTGCCATGTTTGCTTCGTTAAATACAGAAGATTTTGAGAGAATTTTGAAGGAGAAAGACATATTAAACACCCAAAAGGAATGTGTATGTATAACAGTGTTGTAGTCGAGTCACTAAACCTTGAGTCCATGTCCAGTCTCGAGTCCCCAGTGTTCAAGTCCAAGTCATTAAAAAAATTTGAGTCAAGTGATTTATTAGCTTTTGCCATTGCAAGATCTATATATGTACATACATTATGGCTGCGAAACCACTACAGCTTGCACCAATTACAGTGGCCTCATTGTACCAAACCTGCATGTCTTTGAACTGTGGGGGAAACCAGAGCACCCAGAGGAAACCCACACAGACACAGGAAGAACATGCAAACTCCACACAGAAAGGCCCCTGTCGGCCGTGAGGTTTGAACCCGGAATCTTCTTGCTGTGAGGCGACAATGATAACCACTACACCACCATGCCGCCACCAAGTCTGAGTCAAGTCCACTATTGAGCTGAGTCAAGTTCAAGTTAAGTCCAAGAACAAGACTCCAACTGCACCATTTGATGGTGGCTGTTTCAGCGCCATTAACATTAGTTTGTTCCTGAACATGACTTATGAACAGGTGAATGTGCATTCTTTTTGTCAGGGAGTGTGAAGTATTCGGTCAGAGATGGTTGGAAGACGGATGTAAGTGCAGAAGGTGGGTTAATTAATATAAGTGAAGACAGGTGAACAATCCAGAACGGCAGGTAAAATCGTAAAACAGTGAAACAGGTAATAGGTTGATCGAGGCACAAACAGGCTATCGTAGACTCGGCAGAATCAAAGACAAGAAACAGGAAATCAGGAATCAGGAAACCAAACAAGGAAATAAGGCTTGGTAATGTGTCAGCAGCGCAACTCAACACTTCGCAAAGTAAGTGTGCTTTCACAGTTTTTATATAGGCACACTGATTGCGCCTTAATCCTGTGCAGGTGCAAGTCATTTACAACATGTGCGAGAGTCCACTTGGTGTGACAGTCTTGCATGAAATTATTACAAAATTAATGTAGATATAAATATCTTATGCCAAATTATTATGACGTTACCAAAAAAATAAAGAAAAAATCCAAGTCCTCGTCTCCATTTTCCAAGTCCTAATGCAGTTAATGCATGAGTCCAAGTCCGAGTCATCAGTGCTCAAGTCCGAATTGAGTCACGAGTCCTTAAAATTAGGGCATGAGTTGGACTCGAGTACTACAAGCCTGATGTATAATAATAATAATATTGGCTGGCTTTTTTCATGGTCTATCAGATATATTCCATTCAGCTACTTGTCTTCAACTCATTCAGTATCATGCTAGCTGAATGGAATATATCTGATATACCACTCAAAGCCAGCCAATATTATTTAAATATGTCATGGTTTTGGTTCTCAATGTCCTGGATGTAGCTCATATGAAAAACACGAGTGGCGTATTTCATTCGTGTGTATATATATATATATATATATATATATATATATATATATATATATATATATATATATATATGAGAGAGAGAGAGAGAGAGAGAGAGATACTTACACTGTGGAAAAAATCATGATTTGGACTTTTTTCCTTTCCAAAGCTCAAAGCCCTCAAAGCTGTGTCACTGTTATTCACTTGATTGACTACCACTAATGAGGGTTCAGCTTCACTGCCTTTAAAGTCCTCATAGAAGCTCCTCACACACATAAAGGCCAAACAGACTGTGAGATATGAGGAGCTGAACTGCTCAACCATGATGCTCTCTCTGTGTTGCCACAACATAACCAGGATGTCACAGCTTCTCACGTAGAGGTCGTTATGGTCATTATAAAGGTCACAATGTCAGACACAATTTAGAGTGAAAGGAATTAGGACTGCAACCCACAATGGTTTAAAAACACAAAGCCAGCATTCAGCTTTATGCTCTTAGAAAAACAGAGACAGTAAGCCAGGATTTTAAAAGTAGACAGCCTTTCTATTTCAAAAAACCAGTGAAATTTAGTTCCCTTTGAAATTTGATCATTGTGATATATGTTTATTTCTGTAATATCTAAAAAAAAAAAAAACCAGGCCATTCTGTGGCTGGGAAGTTATTTAATTTGAGGGGATTCCCTAGCAAACAATGTGCATGAAATTGCTTGCTTCACACAGTCAAGCAGACAGAAGAAGTCCAGTGTGCATATGTGCAAGTCGTCTTCTCCTTCTCTTGGGTTTTACAGCAGCTGGCATCTAGTGTTGCATTACTGTCATCTACAGGTTTACTTTTGACCGTGCACTGACAGTTACATTGTTCTGTCGCTAAATGAACAACTGATCACACCGAGGTGCTCGCTGATCGCCGATATTTATTAGTTTGGTCCTGCGTTTCCTTTCCTTCGCATAGTGCTAACCACTACATGACTGTGCCGCTCCTAATAATAATAATTATTATTATTTTTATTATTAATAAATAATAATAATAATAATTATTATTATTATTATTATTATTATTATTAATGTAAAATACCTACATGAGAATATTATCAGTTGCTTTATTTTTCATAAATGAAGTTTATGAAGCACAGTGGTGTAGTGGTTAGCACTGTCGCCTCACAGCAAGAAGGTCCTGGGTACGAGCCCAGCAGTCGACGAAGGCCTTTCTGTGTGGAGTTTGCATGTTCTCCCCGTGTCTGCGTGGGCTTCCTCCACAGTCCAAAGACATGCAGGTTAGGCTAATTGGTGGCTCTAAATTGACCGTAGGTGTGAATGTGAGTGTAAATGGTTGTTTGTCTCTATGTGTCAGCCCTGTGATGACCTGGCGACTTGTCCAGGGTGTACCTCGCCTCTCGCCCATAGTCAGCTGGGATAGGCTCCAGCTTGCCTACGACCCTGTAGGACAGGATAAGCCTACAGTGTGTCGCTACAGTACAGTATGTCCCTTATCAGTGGTGGAGAATGTTTATGAAGATTCAAAATTGTGTGTTAATAATAATCAGTGACCATATACTCCATTAACCATTTTACAGGAAAAGTGGACTACGGACCATTAGCTCAGCATTTGTTAGTCTTTTTCTGACTAATTTAGCCCTGTATAGTGCTGTAGGATAGGAAAGAATGGAAGGAAGGAAGAAATGGAGATGCTTTATTTGTGTTTGTGGAATTTTGTTCATTTATTAACTTTTAGTCACGCTTTTTACTCACCGGATGACTGTTTAATTACTCAGACCTTTATGTGCATTTTGTTTGTCAGAATACATCGCTACTTTTCCAGCACTGCCATCGCAAAATACTACAATAATATAATTAATAATATAATATAATATAAGATTTGACAGAAAGAATAAATCAGCAGACTGTACCCAAATTGTTTGTGTTTTCTTGACAGCAAGGCCACAAAGAGATCTATGCTCTGATAATTTTGATAGATGTCTAATTAGATTTATAATTTGTTTTGTCAGTGAATTTCCCCCTGGGTCCCTCTTTTGTGTGCCCTGTGAGTTCCCAATAGGAGGATAGAGAAACACAGCTGCCTTTTAGCGGCCCACCAACACAGAGAGAGCAACCCTGGTTCACCTCATCTCACAAGTTCCTGTTTACTGTTTCAGACCCTTTAGACAGTCATTTTAGAGCCAATTTAGATATTTTGGAAATGGTATAATGTATTGAATATTTGTGTTAACTTTTAATTTGTAAACAACATATGCATTCATTAGAAAGACACTTAACCTAACAGTTAAAGAAAGAACATGAAAACCGCCATATGGTTTTGTTTCTGTTATGGTTGAAACCAAAATGCAAATACTTTATTTAAGAATGAACAGCTAAACCTTTCTAAACAAATTTAGATACATAAGGGAAGATTAAGGTTCACAGAGCAGCTGATTGAGACTGAAGTTGTGCAATGAGACTGAAAGCTCACAGGATGAAAAAAGAAAAAAAGTTGCATGACCAGGAAGTTTTTAATTTCATGCAGTTGCTAGCAAATTATCAGATATGAAGCTTGCAGGACAAAGAAAGACTACATTCATTAACTTGAATGTGCAAGGCTGCATGATACATTTACACCATTCAGTCATTCATTCATTTATTCTTAGGAAGTGATGCAGTAGTTTAAATTAGGCTACTCGTTTGTTTCCATTTTGAGATATAGATTCAACTGAATTTTTTTTCCCAAAATGTCACCGAGAGGTACAAATAAAAATAACTGCATGAGATTGATTAGAAAACAGTCCTATGGGCATCACTAACTGAGATCAGGTATGAACTCAAGTGATTTGGCTGACAGCCAGAATTCACAGACCAAGAATGACGGTTCTGGCATTTCTACCTCTAGGGGGGGTTTTTTATCCACTGTTTTGCTTTGTTTCTGAAGGCATAACGATAGGATTCATCTCATCTCATTATCTCTAGCCACTTTATCCTGTTCTACAGGGTCGCAGGCAAGCTGGAGCCTATCCCAGCTGACTATGGACGAGAGGCGGGGTACACCCTGGACAAGTCACCAGGTCATCACAGGGCTGACACATAGACACAGACAACCATTCACACTCACATTCACACCTACAGTCAATTTAGAGTCACCAGTTAACCTAACCTGCATGTCTTTGGACTGTGGAGGAAACCGGAGCACCCGGAGGAAACCCACGCGGACACAGGGAGAACATGCAAACTCTGCACAGAAAGGCCCTCGCCGGCCACGGGGCTCGAACCTGGACCTTCTTGCTGTGAGGCAACAGCACTAACCACTACACCACCGTGCCGCCTGGTAGGATTCATATTTAATTTAAAAAAAAAACTTTGCATTTTGGCAACCCACCGAATACAGCTACAGAGCCGATATTTGGATCACTTATCAGATACAGGTTACCGCGAGTTGGCCTAGTGGTTAGCGTGTCCACCTCTCGATTGGGAGATCGTGAGTTCTACTCATGGTCGGGTCATACCAAAGACCATCATAAAAATGGTACCTACTGGCAAGGCATGCTGCAATACAGATGCAAGTGGGGAGTCAAACTCTTGCAGTTACCAGAGGACTAGCCCCCCCACTGTAACCCTAGCTAAGTAATAGGCGAGAGGCCGAGGGCTATGAAAACATGGCGTGGGAAGGGACTTATCAGATACAAACCCTGATAGTGGCATTGTGTTACACCCCTAGTTTCCATATTTCATGATCTATTCCTGACTTAATTGCATATATATATATATATATTACTAAAGGAAGGCTGTCTCTCTGTCTGTTCACCTATGCAAGTCGATATGGCTGGACACACATAATCCATACTTTTTACATGGATTGGTGACACCCTAGAGGGGCCCAAGACAACATTTTCGATTTGCCAAAACATGGGATTAGTCCTAATCCAGCACACTATTAATTTCCCATAAACTACATGCTCGCGCTAACACACTGTGCTAATCCAAGACACTATAATTTCCCATAGGCTACATGCTCACGCTAACACACTACGTGCAGCCTCGGCGGGGAATCCCCTCCCCGATTCGCCTGAGAGTTTCAGCTGTACGGGACCTACAGTGCTCGGGTAGACTGCTCAAATCCTAGCAGGTGTATGACCAAACCCTATGATCAACACAGCCCCTCTGAAGAACACCAGTCAGAGGAAATCAGGTTCACAGGCAACAACTACTAGTTGTAACTACAGGATAACTGTTGTAATAAACACACTACTAAAGTACTAAATGATTAATACAGGGTGCTTCAAAAAATTTGATATCATTTCACAATCTAATAACTTTGCCAATTCTCGTTCAATTGACCTCAAATTTTAGCAGCATGTATGGAAACAGGTCAAAATTTTATGTATAATGTTTTTATCTTTTTAGGTATAGAAATGCCATTCACTGGAAAAGAAAAGGCGTTTTGTGTGTTAGAGTACGCTCAAGCACAGTCGAACAAGACTGCAGCGTGCATTTATGAGAGAATTCTCTAAAAATGCACCAACTGCAATGTAGATTTGGACATAGCACAAAAAGTTCAAAGAGGAAGGCTGTCTGTGCAGGGCGAAAGGATCTGGACGACCACCAGCATCGAAAGAGACGGTCGAGCCGGTTTGCGAATATTGAAAATTTGTGAAATCGTTCATGGAATCCGCATACTTTTGAATTTCTCATTCAAATTTTGAGGAATAAATCTCATATTGCTCAGCGTTAAGCCTGTTCAGTTTCATTTGCCTAGACTATGTAGTTTCTGGGATATTTACATCTCAAATAATATCAAATTTTTTGAAACACCCTGTATATTGCTCATCTTTAAAAAGATTTTAAATCTAGCACACTAATTTCTTTGTTGCTCTTGAAAGCATGCAAAGCTGTACACTAATATAATTGCTACTGGCTTTAAGTTGATGACTGCATTGTTTTTCTTCTGTACTTTAAATGATTACATATAATACTCACAGAAATCAGATCAAGTCAGTGCGTGTTACAACTACATGGATTATATTAGTTGTACAGTTACAGTGGCATTACTGAGTTTCCAGCTTCAGTCTATTGCACCTGCAAACATTGCTGTTATCCATTAACCATTCAGCTAAATTAAATACTAACCTAGTAACTACAAGGTTAGCTAATGTTAAAACTAGGTTTTCTAATGTTATGACCAGCAGAGTAATGACCAGCCAACAGAGTTATCACTCATGAATAGTATGAGTATACCAACATTACTAGCTTTTCATATCTGGAAGTCACTGCAGAGCGACAACAAACTAACTTTGATCGTGCTCAAGACAAGATGGTTTGATTTCATAGTTGCAGCAAGTGTAATCTGTCTGTATTGTTAATAGATTTATTATCATAAACTCACAAACTGTAGTTTGGCACACTTGGATATTGTATTGTGTGAAACATGAAAAATAACAAGGTGAGATCAATAGCACTTTTCTTAAATCTTCATACAGTCATTTTCACAATTAAGTACCTTGCATTTTGTAAACATTTTACTTGGGTATTACTCACGAGTTACCTATTTGCCATAAACATATCTTTACTTGTAGTCAAGTATGATTATTATGTACTAGATACAGCAATGTCTATGGCATAAAAGTCCAGTCAGCATAATCATTTTCAAAATTAAGTGACATACCCAAAACCCAGTGAGCAAATCAACAGCAAACCAGTAGCATTTACAATTATTTGTCCATCAATATCTCCTAAATTAATTTAAAAAATAATAATAGCAGTGTATATTGGGCTTTGTGTGTAAAACCAATAAATAGAGAGAACACTGAGTAATATAACATCCCTGTAATGTTCAGAATGCAGTATGCAATAATGATGATTTACAAAGGTCTTAGAATAGTGCATAACGCAGTGAGATCTGCAAATCTGGGCACATTGCCCCTGTGTATGAGGAAATGTTCACATAAACAGTCCTCTCTACTGGTGTCTACTTCTTCAGAAGTTGAAATTAGCAGATTGTTTCAAATTCATTCAATTATGTGAAGTTGTGACATAATGTTAATGTTTCTCAGTATGGCAGAACCATCCATCCATTATCCATAACCACTTATCCTGTACAAGGTCGCGGGCAAGCTGGAGCCTATCCCAGCTGACTATGGGCGAGAGGCGGGGTACACCCTCGACAAAGTGCCAGATCATCGCAGGGCTGACACAGAGACAAACAACCATTCACACTCACATTCATATTCACACCTACGATCAATTTAGAGCCACCAATTAGCCTAACCTGCATGTCTTTGGACTGTGGGGGAAACCAGAAGAGCCATCCATCCATCTTTTATCTGTAGCCACTTATCCTGTACAGGGTCGCAGGCAAGCTGGAGCCTATCCCAGCTGACTATGGGCGAGAGGCAAGTTGCCAGGTCATCGCAGGGCTAACACATAGAGACAAACAACCATTCACACTTACATTCACACCTACGGTCAATTTAGAGCCACCAATTAGCCTAACCTGCATGTCTTTGGACTGTGGGGGAAACTGGAAGAACCAATGGAAGTTAAAATCTCATCTCATCTCATTATCTCTAGCCGCTTTATCCTGTTCTACAGGGTCGCAGGCAAGCTGGAGCCTATCCCAGCTGACTACGGGCGAAAGGCGGGGTACACCCTGGACAAGTCACCAGGTCATCACAGGGCTGACACATAGACACAGACAACCATTCACACTCACATTCACACCTACGGTCAATTTAGAGTCACCAGTTAACCTAACCTGCATGTCTTTGGACTGTGGGGGAAACCGGAGCACCCGGAGGAAACCCACGTGGACACGGGGAGAACATGCAAACTCCGCACAGAAAGGCCCTCGCCGGCCACGGGGCTCAAACCCAGACCTTCTTGCTGTGAGGCGACAGCGCTAACCACTACACCACCGTGCCGCCCAGAAGTTAAAATGTGAAAAGAAAAATGTGGAAAAGATCAAGGGCCAGTAAATGTTTATGTACGGTAACATACTGTAATCTGTTACCAAGATGCCTGGTAGAAAGGTTGATTCCCCCTGTTTTCTCTTGTTTCAACAAGTATTTTGTCTAAACATTGTCCTTATAAAAGGCATAACAGCTAGGTGCTAGATTGTTAGCCTCAGTCATGACCTAGTTCCCATGCTTAGTTGCTAAGTTTGCATTCAAAGCTAAAATTAATTCCAGTGCATACTGCCTTACCTCAGTATTCACCCCCTTAAACTTTTTCAAATTTTGTAGACTTGGAACTTGGATCTCAGATGGACATTTTGTGTTTCAGTATCACGAATCTACACAAAATGTGAATAGATCTGGGAAAATATCAGACAATGTTTGGTCCTAAAAATATTCCAAAACTTTAAAAGAAAATAATTATTTTAAAAAGGGAAAGAATATGGCATAACTGCATCTCTGCCTAGACGCAGTCATCCACCTATTGAGGTTTTTCACCCACGTGACCAAGTCATGTGATGCATCGTTAGGCTGCCATTTTGGACGTCACGGCTCGAATCAGTTTGAATGCGAGGAAGGCAACAAACGAAAAACATAAAAGAAAAAGGAGCGAGATGCAGAAAACACCTTCACTATCCAGCGACAAAGGGCATTTACAGGGCGAGCAGAGGGAGAGGTATTTGCAAAAATTGAGGTTAGCAGGCTTAGAGAACGACGTTTACCTGCTTCCACCAGGATTGTTCACTGACGTACGGAAGTACACGAAGCCCTCGTCTTTACCTGACTTCGGCCCACATGATCTGTATACCTATGTCATTAAAAACCCATCGCCATACACAGGTATTGATCTGAAAGCGTATAAGAGTTTGGATGCCTACAAATATTTTGTGTCAGGCTGGGTAACATGCCTACATCAGTGGGTCGTCCCTGGAGCCAGTGGTCACCATCTTATTACAGCTAAGGTTTGT
This sequence comes from Neoarius graeffei, assembly GCF_027579695.1. NCBI lineage: Eukaryota > Metazoa > Chordata > Actinopteri > Siluriformes > Ariidae > Neoarius > Neoarius graeffei. The sequence continues at coordinate 66,126,259 of NC_083575.1, read as the reverse complement.
TCACATTTTCATTTACTTTTGGTCCTCAGGATAAACAAAATGTTATTAAATGTCATTGAAATAACTTCTTAGTCTGTTGAGACATGGTCCATTATAAATTTGCTGTTACCAGGCAATGACCAAGAACTGTATTATTACGGTCGGTGTCTGTGTTGTAGCAGTGTACTAGCAGCTAGCTGTTAGCACTAGCTAATGTCAACAACATAGTAGCTAGTATGTTACTGTAGCAATGTTTACGTTCAGTCATTTGGATGACTGTTAAAACCTTTCAGTCTCAAGTTTTTCCTTTACTGTATTTACTAGTTTACTGTAATTATGATCCAGCAGCTATTTACACCGGATCCAGTGTAAATAGCTGCCGGAGCGCGCTCCGGCTTGCTCCCCCTCAAATTAAGCAGCGCACTCCGGGAGCAAGCCGGAGCGGGCTGCTTAATTTGAGGGGGAGCAAGCCGGAGCGCGCTCCGGAACCTCGGCCGGAGCACTCCGGGAGCAAGCCGGAGCGCGCTGCTTAATTTGAGGGGGAGCAAGCTGGAGCGCGCTCCGGAACCTCAGCCGGAGCACTCCGGGAGCAAGCTGGAGAACGCTGCTTAATTTGAGGGGGAGCAAGCCGGAGTGCGCTCTGGCAGCTATTTACACTGGATCCGGTGTAAATAGCTGCCGGATCATAATTACAGTAAACTAGTAAATACAGTAAAGGAAAAACTTGAGACTGAAAGGTTTTAACAGTCATCCAAATGACTGAACGTAAACATTGCTACAGTAACATACTAGCTACTATGTTGTTGACATTAGCTAGCTTGACCTTCAAAATGGCGGACACCGGGGCGTCACGTGACCCTGTGACGTCAGGTGAAATACCTCAATAGTCAGTGACCAGGTAAGGAGGATCAGAGAAGTAACTAATGCCGCTTTTCCACTACCAACGCGGCTGAGTTGGGCTGAGCCGTGCCGTGCTGAGTTGGGCTGAGTCGAGCTGAGTGGGGATGTTGGAGTTGCATTTCGACTACAACCGCGCTGAACCGTGCTGGCTGGAAGTGGGTGGACACATTGGGTGGAGTTAGCGAAAGTGGGTGGACGTCACGTGATGTCGTTAGGCGGCGCAAACAGTGACATCAGTGACCTTTTAAGCGGTAGTCTCACGACCCGGATAGTAAACAATAAACATGGAGGACATGGAGTCGTTAGTGTTGCTGGTCTTGGTGCTGTGGCTTGTTGTCACCGACAACGCCAACAGATACTGGCAAGAGCGTATAGATGAGGCAAGGCGCATAAGGCTTCAGAAATTCTCGTAATTCGTAATTATTCTTCTTCCGGGTTTACGGTGTTTACAGATCCCAGCGTGCTTGCGGGGCGTGTGTGGGCATGTGAGGACACTCCTCCTCACCAATCAGTGCACAGGGGAGTGTCTCCTCACGCCCCTAGCCCCACTCGGCTCGGTTTGGCTCACTTCAGCCCCACTCCAAAACCGTGCGAGTTTTGGGTGCTGAGTAGGGCTGAAGCAAGCTGAGTCGTGCTGCTCTGATGTAGTCGAAACGCGAGCCGTGTCGGGCTGAAGTGAGCTGAAAAAGGTTAGTGGAAAAGGGCCATAAGAGGCCATGGGTACCTCTAAAGGAGATTCACAGCTCAGATGGAAGAAGCTGTTTACAGGACAACAGTAGTCCAGACTCTATAAAGCTGGGTTTTATAGAAGATTGGTGTGACAATAACTATTTCTGAAAATATGAATTCTTAGAAGAAAGACATGGGTGTCATGGTGGTGTCATGGTTAGAACTGTCACCTCACAGCAAAAAGGTTCTGGGTTTGAGCCCAGTGGCCAACGGGGGTCTTTCTGTGTGGAGTTTATATGTTCTCACTGCCCCTTTTCCACCAAAGCAATTCCAGGGCTGGTTCGGGGCCAGTGCTTAGTTTGGAACCTGGTTTTCTGTTTCCACTGACAAAAAACTGGCTCTGGGGCCAGAAAAACTGGTTCCAGGCTAGCACCAGCTCTTTGCTGGGCCAGAGGAAAGAACCGCTTACATCAGCGGGGGGGTGGAGTTGTTAAGACCAACAACAATAGCAAGACCGCGAAAGGTCGCCATTTTTAAGCGACGAGAAGCAGCAGCTGTACAAACACGAAGTCATCCATTATTGTTGTTGTTGTTGCTTCTTCTTCTTCTTCATGTTGTTGTTACTTCGATGTTCACGCCAAGGTTTATGCAAACGCAGAGACGTAACTGACATATACAGCGATGTAACTGACGTATACAGCGACGTAACTGATGTATACAGCGACGTAACTGATGTATACAGCGACGTAATGATGTGGCTCCCCTTAGCACCCCAAGCTATGGAAAAGCAAACTGGTTCTCAGCTGGCTCGCAAGTTGAACGAGTCGTGAACCAGCACCAGCACTGGCCCCGAACCAGCCCTGGAACTGATTTGGTGGAAAAGGGGTAACTGTGTCTGTGTGGGTTTCCTCTGGGTGCTCTGGTTTCTCCACAGTTCAAAAAAATGCAGTTAGGTTAACTGGCTACTCTAAATTGTCCATAGGTGTGAATGGTTGTCCAATCCTGGAAATGGGAGGGTTGTGGTAGGAAGGACATCCAGCGTAAAATTATGCTCCAATTAATATGATGTGGATCAATAGGGTCCACATGGCAGCGACCTCCACACATGTAAATGGGACAAGCTGGAAAAAGTGAGTGAGAAGAAAACCTGTTCCAGTCTAGATGAGACTTGAGACTGGGGTGGAGGTTCACCTTCCAACAGGACAACAAATCCAAGCATATCGGAAAAGTTATACTGGAGTGCCTTAAAACCAAAAACCTGAATGTGTTAGAATGGCCCAGTTAACTCGCAGGCCTCAATCCAATTGAGAATCTTTGGCAAGACATAGAAATTGCTGTCTCCAATCACCAATTGTTCATCTAATCTGACAGAGCTTGAGCTATACTAGTAGACGAATTGGCAAAAATATCAGGATCCAGATGTTGCACAGCTGATAGAAACACATCCCAGAAGGTGGCAAGAATTGACCCAAGGGGTTGAATACTTACAGTATGCAGCCAGCAAATGTTTGCTTTTTTGTTTCATTAACATTTGTATCACAATAAAAATCTTTTTCCACCTTCTAATGTTATGCGTAGTGTATAAATAATAGTGAAACACTAAAAATGTGGAAAAGATCAAGGGCTGGTAAATGTTTATGCCACACACTGTAATCTGTTACCAAGACGCCTGGTAGAAAGGTTGATTCTCCCTATAGTTTTCTCTTGTTTCCACTATTATTTTGTCTAAACATTGTCCTTATAAAAGACATAACAGCTACGTGCTAGATTGTTAGCCTCAGTCATGACCTAGCTCCCATGCTTAGTTCCACATCAACAGGGTTTCTAATAAGCCTGTGAACTCACACCTCTTTACATTCAGAGGAGATTTATGAATGACAGAAACTTTTCTCTGGTTTCCATTGATAAAAGGTGTGTGTGTGTGTGTGTGTGTGTGTGTGTGTGTGTGTGTGTGTGTGTGTGTAGCAGAAAGAGAGAAAGAAAAGGAGAAAACTTTTGAATGTGCGTATATTAGTGTACCTGATTTGTTCTTTGTAGTTTACACTGACTTATGTAACCTAGTAATGGAAGACGTATACATGTCAATGAAGAATGCCAAACTGGATTGGCCAGGTGGGAAGGAAGAAACACGTGAGTTCACTATAATCTTTTCCTTCTCGCACGCATACACAAACACCTCCCACATTGTCCCTGTTCAACCCCCAAACACTATCAGATGTCACTACATGCTGCAAATGCATCATTAGGTGTTCATGTGCAGCCAACCCTCCATATTCTATTCACTACATCTGAACAAGCACAATAAATTAGATAGAACAAAACTGGAATGCATTAACTCTCTACACTCTATAGACCTTATAAATTATTGCAACTCTCAATGCTGTAATGATGTGTCATCGACTAAGACTTTTTACTGTAGTAAAATGAGTTTGTGTGTGTGGGGGTCTGGGTCTGTGTGTGCCTGTGGGTCTGTCCATGTTGGGTTCTCTACCATCTTATGCCTATTAGCTCAGAGTTTGTTTCTAATAATCCAAACTTGGTCTGTAGTGACTGTAGGCCCTGAAATATAGTCGTCTTCCAGGCTAAAAATCCAACTTTTTTGTCTCATCTCATCTCATTATCCCTAGCCGCTTTATCCTTCTACAGGGTCACAGGCAAGCTGGATCCTATCCCAGCTGACTACGGGCGAAAGGCGGGGTACACCCTGGACAAGTCGCCAGGTCATCACAGGGCTGACACATAGACACAGACAACCATTCACACTCACATTCACACCTACGGTCAAGTTAGTCACCAGTTAACCTAACCTGCATGTCTTTGGACTGTGGGGGAAACCGGAGCACCCGGAGGAAACCCACGCGGACACGGGGAGAACATGCAAACTCCGCACAGAAAGGCCCTCGCCGGCCACGGGGCTCGAACCCAGACCTTCTTGCTGTGAGGTGACAGCGCTAACCACTACACCACCGTGCCGCCTCCAACTTTTTTGTAAAGAAAAAAATATTGCTGCTTGTTTTTAATATTCATATGGTTGCTTTCTTTAAAAATATATATTGAAAAATATCCATCTAACAAAACTACCCACACTGTAATAGACATGTACAAGATGTTATTTCATTACCTTTATAAAATTCATGTGCTTTTTATGTATTTGAGTGACAATAAATGATAAATGAAGACTGTTGTATGTCATAATATATAAAATATTAACACGATTCATGTAGACTTCAAAAGTGTAATTTAATAGAAAATGTGTTTTTGCTTGCACAAGCAAACATGTTTATTGTAATGAGGGTGGGTTCCCTTCTGAGTCCGGTTCCTCTCGAGGTTTCTTCCTCATGTCATCTGAGGGAGTTTCTCCTTGCCACCGTCACCACAGGCTTACTCATTGGGGATAGATTAAGGATAAAATTAGTTCATGTTTAATGTCATTAAAGTTCTGTAAAGCTGCTTTGCAACAATGTCTGTTGTTAAAAGCACTATAAAAATAAACTTGACTTGACGAATGCTTGTGCAAGCCTTGTAAAAGTTAATGCATGCACAGTTCTCTCCTATTCCAGAAGATTATTTTAATCTGATTATGGAAAAGTACGTTGTATTCAGCATTGTATGCAGATGCTAAAAACTGGATTTTAAAGTGAGCTCAGGCACTCAGAAGATCTCCAAATATTCTCATAGTCACATGACAAAAGCCGTTGAGTTACTCATACCACACGACTTTGAAGCTTTGTTGTGGATTCTTTGTCAGTGGACATGTACGGTTAGTAAGATGAGCCATTATACATTTATTGTTGCAGTACACCACAAGCTCCACCCCAGCTGCTCCCTGTTTGATTGTCTTCTCACGAAAGATCCATGAAGGAGTGAAAGGGAGGGGGGAAGTGTTTGTGTGTGAAGGAGGAGGGGAAGGAGGAGAGCCAGGAGTTTGCTGGTGCTTCTTTCCCCATAAGGTTACGCCTGGAGCATGTAGCTAGCATGCTTTGATAGGTAGAATAAGAGGATTAAGGCTATATTCTCTTGACAGTTTGGTCAGTAAGCCTAATACTTCCTAAAGAATTAGAGAAACCTCATAACTCAATCTACTTAATTATCGATTATCCATTTGGCATTTCTTCAAAGTTTGCTTTCATTTCTGTGCAGCGACATTTGATTTAATTTTGCTAAATGTCATATGGAGTTATTACCAAAATTATAAAAACTTGGGAAATGTCATATTGCAAAGGCACACAATTGCAAAGGTAGTTGGAATCCTAATTAATATTACATTTCATTCATAAAGAAGCTCTGACTATGAGCAACTTCAATATGTGAGACTGAAGAGCAAGGAAACTCAAGTAGGCTGAACAGTGTGTGTCAGGTTTATAGACGCATTGGTTACATAAATTATTAAAAAACATAGTTTTGTGAAACTATGTACAACCCCAATTCCAAAAAAGTTGGGACGTTGTGTAAAATGTAAATAAAAACAAAATGCAATGATGTGCAAATCTCATAAACCCATATTTTTTCACAATAGAACATAGACAACACATCAAATGTTTAAACTGAGAAAATGTACCATTTAAAAAAAAAAAAGGTAATTTTGAATTTGATGGCAGTAACATGTCTCAAACAAGAGTCATCAGGAGATGAGATATTGCCCCCGGCCCCCACATGAAACCCCACTGCAAATTTTCCTAAGTTGAACTGGTTGCCATGGAAATACAGAAAAAATAAAAATCACAGAAATCCGGGCAGCACAGTGGTGTAGTGGTTAGCGCTGTCACCTCACAGCAAGAAGTTTGCATGTTCTCCCCGTGTCCGCGTGGGTTTCCTCCGGGTGCTCCGGTTTCCCCCACAGTCCAAAGACATGCAGGTTAGGTTAACTGGTGACTCTAAATTGACCGTAGGTGTGAATGTGAGTGTGAATGGTTGTCTGTGTCTATGTGTCAGCCCTGTGATGACCTGGCGACTTGTCCAGGGTGTACCCCGCCTTTCGCTCGTAGTCAGCTGGGATAAGCTCCAGCTTGCCTGCGACCCTGTAGAACAGGATAAAGCGGCTAGAGATAATGAGATGAGATGAGATCTGATGAGATCACAGAAATCCCAAAAGGCACAACTCCTCTAGTCTCATCTCATCTCATTATCTCTAGCCGCTTTATCCTTCTACAGGGTCGCAGGCAAGCTGGAGCCTATCCCAGCTGACTACGGGCGAAAGGCGGGGTACACCCTGGACAAGTCGCCAGGTCATCACAGGGCTGACACATAGACACAGACAACCATTCACATTCACACCTACGGTCAATTTAGAGTCACCAGTTAACCTAACCTGCATGTCTTTGGACTGTGGGGGAAACCGGAGCACCCAGAGGAAACCCACGCGGACACGGGGAGAACATGCAAACTCCACACAGAAAGGCCCTCGCTGGCCACGGGGCTCGAACCCAGGACCTTCTTGCTGTGAGGCGACAGCGCTAACCACTACACCACCATGCCGCCACTCCTCTAGTCACTTAACATAATTGTGAGGTTTCGTGAAAAAAAAAAATCCTCATCGTTTTTGAGTTATGCTCCGGAAACTAAGATGTTTATAGACGGACAGAGCGATAGCTATCCTTGACTTACAAGTGACATCAAAGCAAAATAGAAACCCAAATGTCGGCCATGTTGGTGGATATACAAATGAGGGGTCAAGCGACATTCCATACAAAACATAGTCACGCGTGCACTACTGTCTTTGTTTTTCCACTGCTTTAAGCGTTCATTTAGCTATGCCATATCTTTGTGCTGTATATGGTTGTGGTCACAACAGTACTCGTGACCGTGGCATGTTTTGATTTCTTAGAATTCCGTCCGTGATTCAGAAAGAGGGCGAGGAAACTCTGAGGCTTAGTATGGAGAGGAGACGAGCACGGCTGAACAACATCGGCAGGGCTGATCTAACCAAGGCTAAAACCAAAACAGCTCGTGTTTGCAGTAATCATTTTAACTCAGGTGAGATTCAAAAGCTTTGTCGATAATATCATGGAAGAATTGTATTTTGTGTTGCTAGAATTTTGGAATAAAATGAGCGCTCTCTTGTCGTGGTTCACTCGGTCATTGTTATAATTTTAACGTGTATTAGTATTTCGCTTCTAGGAGCGCCAGCAAAATTATACGCCAGAAACAATCCAGACTGGGCACCCACTCAGAAAATGAGCTATGTTTCATCCAAGGACGGACTTGATTCTTTGGAAGCCAAACCAGATAGAACGCGGTATCTGGGTACTCGATGTTGTGTAGAAGTGTCTTATCCTCAGAAAAATCAGACTTTTTTCAATAATATGGGTTAAAACCACACATATCTATCTTCTTTTTGTATCGAATCTTTGCTCGACCGTTCAAATTGTGGTACTACTGAGAAAATTCAGCATTGTTTACAGACGCGCTTTCAGCAGCTGCCATCCTAGTTGCTTTGTATATCCACCATCATGGCGGATGCTCATGACATAGCACGTTTTGATCACGTGGTTGCAAGTCATCTATATCCCCTCGCATTATATGCCGGGGGGATAAAAAGTTGAGACAGGGGCATGTTTACCACTGTTTAGTATCCCCTCTTCTTTTAACAACAGTCCATAAACGTCTGGGAACTGAGAAGACCAATTGCTGGAGTTTTGGGAGAGGAATGTTGTCTCATTCTTGCCCATCAGCGTCACCAGACCCATTTTACTGGGGCACGTGCCCCAGTATATATCTGCTGTGGCCCAGTAAAATTTCCTCATCACATTTCAGAAACAGTAATGTCTTTGGCACTGCAGAATAACCATATACGACCAACGCATCCAAATCTCACCCATTCGTCTCTATTAATTTGCTGGCGGAATACTCATCACACAATTCACATACATATATCACGTGAAACCACACAACTTGAGCTTCCCAGCAGTGCTACCCACTAGTTGCTGTGATAAACGGTTTGCGATAAAATTAACATCAATGAATTCACATTAAATTTAATCATATTCTGCATACAGCTCTGCGTCCATCTCCACACCCATTCTTGTCGGCGCAATACCTCAGTAACTCCTGAGTTTACACGACAAACCATACATCAAAATAAACAGCAGTCCCTACGATTTCAAATGGTATAAAATATTCATCTGTACCTTTTGCCTTTCTCAAGTAATCCGGTTTTGAAATTACAGCAACACCAAATTACAGCAACAGTTTGTCTCCAATTTCAGACTGATATTCTAATGTAGCTTACATTCCGTAGTTATGTTGGTACATGATATATTTTTACAAATTATTGCTAAATAATAATAAATGGTTTCCAAAAAGAACCATGATATATTTTTACAAATTATTGCTAAATAATAATAAATGGTTTCCAAAAAGAACCATGATATATTTTTACAAATTATTGCTAAATTAATAATAAATGGTTTCCAAAAAGAAACTATTTCATTTCATGATGCGCCAAATGTTTTCAATTGCTGAAAGGTCTGGATGGAAGGCAGGCCAGTTCAGCACCCATACTCTTCTACTACGAAGCCATGCTGTTGTAATAGATGCAGTATGCGGTTTAGCATTGTCTTGCTGAAATATGCAAAGCCTTCCTGGAAAAAGATGTCCTCTAGATGGGAACATATGTTGCTCTATGTGGCAGCGGGGGCGTGGTCAAGCGCCGGTCTGTGACAGGAGGGCAGAGTCAGGGAAGGTAAGTGGCAGAATCACGACACCTGAGAACAATTAACCTGTGTTTGTGTGTGTCTTCCCAGTGACCGCGCCCTATTTAAGGAGGGAGAGTGAGAGCAGAGGTGATCTCCGAACTAGACGCTGGCTGTGTGTGTGTGTGTGTGTCTAAGCAGTATAACGTTGTTCACTGAAAAGTGTGGCAATAAAGCCATTTTTGCAACCCTGAACTCTGTCCTGCCGTCCTCAGTGCTCCACCCACACGTAGGGAGTCTTACAGTGGTGCCGAAACCCAGGACGTGGAGCACCAAATCAGCAGCCCCATGGAATCCTCCCCGTTCGCCGATCTGGTCCACGCCCTCGCCACGGCTCAGCAAAGCCAGCACCAGGCACTCGTCACGCTCCGAAAGGAGCAGGAGCAGCGCTTCGAAGCCCTGGTGCTGGCCCAGCAGGAAGACCGCGAGGCGTTCCGGCATCTCCTCGCGTCGGCGGGGTCCACCAGCGCTCCGGCCGCGGGCCCGTCTCCCCTCATCGTCACCAAGATGGGCCCGCAGGACGACCCCGAGGCGTTCATCACGTTGTTCGAACAGGTCGCCGAAGCCTCGGGGTGGCCGATGGAGCAGCGCGCGGCGCGCCTCCTCCCCCTGCTCACGGGAGAGGCACAGCTGGCCGCGCTACAGCTCCCCGCCGACCGCCGGCTGGCCTACGCGGACCTCCGCCGGGCCGTCCTCCAGCGCGTGGGGCGCACCCCAGAGCAACAGCGCCAGCGCTTCCGCGCGCTGCGACTGGAGGAAGTTGGCCGGCCGTTCGCGTTCGGCCAGCAGCTCCGGGACGCCTGCTGGCGGTGGCTGAGGGCCAACCATCGCGACGCCGAGGGAATCGTCGACCAGGTGGTACTGGAACAGTTCGTCGCCCGCTTACCAGACGGAACCGCGGAGTGGGTCCAGTGCCACCGCCCGGCGTCGCTGGATCAGGCAGTCGAGCTGGCGGAGGATCATCTGGCGGCTGTCCCGGCGGCAGGACAGCAGATGGCATCGTCACTTCTCTCCTCTTCTCTCTCTCTCTCTCCCCCTCCTCCTGTGTCCCGTCCTCGCCCCATTCCCCCACCGCCGAGGCGGGGACCGGCTCCACCCCAGCCGGCCCGCCGCACCCGCGGTGCCCTCCCGTTTCTCCCTTCTGTGTCTGTCTCTCCCCCACCTCAGGTGAGTGAGCCCCAGATCACCGGTGCAGAGGGAAAGCCCGGGCCGGTTTGCTGGCGCTGCGGGGAGCCGGGCCACCTTCATCAGCAGTGCACAGCAATGGAAGTGGGCGCGGTGGTCCGGATCCCCGATGCGCCAGAGGCCGCCCTCGATCGGGCCGGAGCGTATCGCATACCGGTGAGTATCCAAGGGGCTACATATCAGGCGTTGGTGGATTCTGGTTGTAATCAGACCTCAATTCGCCAAAGCCTGGTTCAAAACGAGGCATTGGGGGGAGCACAGGGGGTGAAGGTGTTATGTGTGCATGGGGATGTTCACAGCTACCCTTTGGTGTCGGTCCACATTATTTTCAGAGGGGAAAAATTTGTAGTGAAGGTGGCGGTTAATCCTCGCCTTACCCACTCTTTAATTTTGGGGACTGATTGGCCGGGATTTCGGGGTTTAATGACACGCCTAGTAGAGAGTGGGTCCTGCCATTTGACAGGGGGAGGTCCCGGTGTCGCTTTGGCAGGAGCAGCTGTCACAGAGCCGTCTACGTCATCTCCACGTCAGAGTGAGGAGCCGCCGGCTCCTCCTCTCTCTATTGGGGAATCCCTCGCGGATTTCCCATTAGAGCAGTCGCGAGACGAGACTCTGCGGCATGCGTTTGACCAAGTGAGAGTAATCGATGGTCAAACGCTCCCGCCGAACGCCACCCCGTCCTTCCCCTACTTCGCGATTATGAAGGATAGATTATACCGAGTGACGCAGGACACTCAAACTAAAGAGCGAGTCACGCAGCTTTTAATTCCGAAAAGCCGCCGGGAATTGGTATTCCAGGCGGCTCACTTTAATCCCATGGCTGGACACTTGGGGCAGGATAAAACACTAGCCCGAATAATGGCCCGATTCTATCGGCCGGGGATTCGCGGCGATGTCCGTAGGTGGTGTACGGCATGCCGCGAATGCCAGTTAGTAAACCCAGCGGCCATTCCAAAAGCGCCTTTGCGCCCTCTACCGTTAATCGAGACCCCGTTTGAGAGAATTGGGATGGATCTCGTCGGGCCATTAGATCGGTCCGCACGAGGGTACCGCTTTATTAGTTCTGGTGGACTATGCAACGCGATACCCGGAAGCAGTGCCTCTGCGCAATATCTCAGCACGCAGTATTGCAGAGGCACTCTTCCGCGTCATCTCCCGAGTTGGAATCCCGAAAGAGATTCTGACTGATCAAGGCACTACGTTTATGTCACGAACACTGCGCGAACTGTATGGGTTATTGGGGATTAAGCCGATCCGCACCAGCGTGTATCACCCACAAACGGACGGTTTAGTAGAACGGTTCAACCGCACCCTCAAAAATATTATTAAAAAATTCGTAAGTGAGGACGCACGTAATTGGGATAAGTGGCTCGAACCCTTGCTGTTCTCAGTGCGAGAGGTCCCCCAAGCCTCCACGGGGTTCTCCCCATTCGAATTATTATATGGGCGTAAGCCGCGCGGCATCCTGGACGTGCTGCGGGAAAATTGGGAGGAGGGACCTTCACAAAGTAAGAATGAAATTCAGTACATTATGGACCTGCGCGCAAAACTCCACACCCTCACCCACCTAACTCAGGAGAATTTGCGGCAGGCCCAGGAACGGCAAGCCCGCCTGTACAACAAGGGTACGCGCCTTAGAGAGTTCACTCCGGGAGATAAGGTACTCGTACTGTTGCCCACGTCGAGCTCCAAATTGATCGCCAAGTGGCAAGGACCCTTTGAGGTCACACGGCGAGTCGGGGATGTCGACTATGAGGTGAGGCGAACGGACAGGGGTGGGGCGCTACAGATTTACCACCTCAATCTGCTTAAACTCTGGAACGAGGAGGTCCCCGTGGCGTTGGTGTCGGTAGTTCCGGAGAAGGCGGAGCTGGGGCCGGAGGTTCAAAAAGGAACATTGGCATCACGTACCTCTCCGGTCCCCTGTGGAGACCACCTCTCCCCGACCCAACTCACGGAGGTCGCCCAGTTGCAGACCGAGTTTTCGGATGTGTTCTCGCCCCTGCCTGGTCGCACTAACCTCATAGAGCACCACATAGAGACACCCCCGGGGGTGGTAGTGCGTAGCCGCCCTTACAGGCTACCCGAACACAAAAAAAAGGTGGTTCGGGAAGAACTTCAGACCATGCTCGAAATGGGCATCGTCGAGGAGTCCCACAGTGACTGGAGCAGCCCGGTGGTCTTGGTACCCAAGGCCGATGGGTCGGTCCGGTTCTGTGTGGACTATAGAAAAGTCAACGCGGTGTCTAAATTCGACGCGTACCCAATGCCTCGTATTGATGAGCTGCTCGACCGACTCGGCACTGCTCGATTTTATTCGACACTGGATTTGACGAAGGGATATTGGCAGATCCCCTTGACTCCACTATCCCGAGAAAAAACGGCCTTTTCCACACCGTTTGGTTTACACCAATTCGTCACCCTTCCGTTTGGGCTGTTTGGGGCGCCCGCGACGTTTCAGCAGCTGATGGACAGAGTCCTCCGCCCTCACGCCACGTATGCGGCAGCATATTTAGATGACATCATCATCTATAGCAATGACTGGCAGCGGCACCTCGAACACCTGAGGGCCGTCCTTAGGTCGCTGAGGCGAGCGGGGCTCACAGCCAACCCAAAGAAGTGTGCGATTGGGCGGGTGGAAGTACGGTACCTGGGCTTCCACTTGGGCAACGGGCAGGTGCGTCCCCAAATTAATAAGACGGCAGCAATTGCGGCCTGCCCGAGGCCCAAGACCAAAAAGGGGGTGAGACAGTTCCTGGGGCTGGCTGGCTATTATCGTAGGTTTATACCTAATTATTCGGACGTCACCAGCCCGCTGACTGATCTCACTAAAAAGGGGGCACCAGATCCGGTCCAGTGGACGGAGCAGTGCCAGCGGGCTTTCTCAGAGGTAAAGGCTGCACTGTGTGGGGGGCCACTTCTACACTCCCCTGACTTTTCTCTCCCCTTTGTGTTGCAGACCGATGCGTCAGACAGAGGGCTGGGGGCGGTTTTGTCCCAGGAGGTGGAGGGGGAGGACCGCCCTGTCCTGTATATCAGCAGGAAGCTGTCGGTGCGTGAGGGGCGCTACAGCACCATCGAGAAAGAGTGTCTGGCCATCAAGTGGGCGGTTCTCGCCCTCCCGTACTACCTACTGGGGCGCCCTTTCACCCTCTGTTCGGACCACGCGCCCCTCCAGTGGCTCCACCGCATGAAAGATGCCAACGCGCGGATCACCCGTTGGTATCTGGCACTCCAACCCTTTAATTTCAAGGTGGTCCACAGGCCGGGGGCGCAGATGGTCGTGGCGGACTTCCTCTCCCGTCAAGGGGGGGGGGGGAGTCGGCTGCAGGCCGGACGGCCGCCCGGCCTGAGTCGGGCGGTGGGGGTATGTGGCAGCGGGGGCGTGGTCAAGCGCTGGTCTGTGACAGGAGGGCGGAGTCAGGGAAGGTAAGTGGCAGAATCACGACACCTGAGAACAATTAACCTGTGTTTGTGTGTGTCTTCCCAGTGACCGCGCCCTATTTAAGGAGGGAGAGTGAGAGCAGAGGTGATCTCCGAACTAGACGCTGGCTGTGTGTGTGTGTGTCTAAGCAGTATAACGTTGTTCACTGAAAAGTGTGGCAATAAAGCCATTTTTGCAACCCTGAACTCTGTCCTGCCGTCCTCAGTGCTCCACCCACACGTAGGGAGTCTTACAGTCTAAAACCTGTATATACCTCTCAGCATTGATGGTGCCTTTTCAGATGTGCAAGCTGCCCATGCCATAGGCACAAATGCACCCCCATACCATCAGAGGTGCAGGCTTTTGAACTGAGCACTGATAACAAGGTGGATGGTCCCTTTCCTCTTTACTTCAGTGGATGTGGCGTCCATGGTTTCCAAAAAGAATTTCAAATTTCGATTCATCTGACCACAGAACAGTTTTCCACTTTGCCTCAGTCCAGTTTAAATGAGCTTTGGCCCAGAGAAGATGGTGGCATTTCTGAATCATGTTCACATATGGCTTCTTTTTGCATGATAGAGTTTGAACCTACATTTGTGAATCGCACAGCGAACTGTGTTCACGGACAGTGATTTCTGGAAGTGTTCCTGAGCCCATGCAGTGATTTCCATTACAGAATCATACCTGATTTTAATGCAGTGCTGCATGAGGGCCCGAAGATCACAGGTATACAATACTGATTTTCGGCCTTGTCCCTTGCGCACAGAGATTTCTCCAGATTCTGTGAATCGTTTGATTATATTATGTTCTGTAGATGATGAAATATTCAAACTATTCGCAATTTGACATTGAGAAACATTATTCTGAAATTGTTCCACAATTTGTAGACACAGTTTTAGGCAGATCGGTGAACCTCTGCCCATCTTTACTTCTGAGAGACTCTGCCTTTCTAAGATGCTTTTGTTATACCCATTCATGCTACTGAGCTGTTGCCAATTAACCTAATTAGTTGCAAAATGTTCCTCCAGCTGTTTCTTTTTAGTACCACTTGCTTTTCCACCCTTTTGTTGCCCCGTCCCAACTTTTTTGAGATGTGTTGCTGTCATCTCATCTCATCTCATCTCATTATCTCTAGCCGCTTTATCCTTCTACAGGGTCGCAGGCAAGCTGGAGCCTATCCCAGCTGACTACGGGCGAAAGGCGGGGTACACCCTGGACAAGTCGCCAGGTCATCACAGGGCTGACACATAGACACAGACAACCATTCACACTCACATTCACACCTACGGTCAATTTAGAGTCACCAGTTAACCTAACCTGCATGTCTTTGGACTGTGGGGGAAACCGGAGCACCCGGAGGAAACCCACGCGGACACGGGGAGAACATGCAAACTCCACACAGAAAGGCCCTCGCCAGCCCCGGGGCTCGAACCCAGGACCTTCTTGCTGTGAGGCGACAGCGCTAACCACTACACCACCGTGCCGCCCTGTTGCTGTCATCAAATTTAAAATCTCATCTCATTATCTCTAGCCGCTTTATCCTTCTACAGGGTCGCAGGCAAGCTGGAGTCTATCCCAGCTGACTACAGGCGAAAGGCGGGGTACACCCTGGACAAGTCGCCAGGTCATCACAGGGCTGACACATAGACACAGACAACCATTCACACTCACATTCACACCTATTGTCAATTTAGAGTCACCAGTTAACCTAACCTGCATGTCTTTGGACTGTGGGGGAAACCAGAGCACCCGGAGGAAACCCACGCGGACACAGGGAGAACATGCAAACTCCACACAGAAAGGCCCTCGCCGGCCACGGGACTCGAACCCGGACCTTCTTGCTGTGAGGCGACAGCGCTAACCACTACACCACCGTGCCGCCCCAAATTTAAAATAAGCTAATATTTTTCATGAAATAGCAAAATGTCTCATTTGATATGTTGTCTATGTTCCATTCTGAAAAAAAATATGGGTCGATGAGATTTGTAAATCATTGCATTCTGTTTTTATTTACATTTTATACAGCATCCCAACTTTTTTGGAAGTGGGGTTGTAGAGAATTTGTGCCAATTTTCAAGAAAAAATGATTCCATGTGTAAACAATGACCTGAGCTGTAAAATGCTGGGTTTTTGTACAGACAAATAAAGAACATGAAACCTGTACTACTGAGTAATGGGGGGGTTGGGGAGAGAGTATTAAAGTCTGACGAGTCGTCTTTTACCGCTTTTTCCTACATCCAGATGTGTTTATGTTTAAACAAAGCCAAAGGATGCCTTCAACCCACAGTGGCAGTTGCCAACTGTCAAGCATGGTGGTGGATCTTTAATAGTAAAGGTAGCCATTTTGTGGTAGTCATTAGGTTTGATGATTGCTCAGTAATGACAATATGAGGACCAGATGCAGCTTATAGTCTAACACTGTTTCCTTACAATGATCCCATATTGTAAGATGGTAATCGCCCCATGCAAATGGATAAAATGATCAAAAGTGGTGTCTTGAATTTGCAGTTTTTTAAAAACCCTAACATGCTTTCCATAACCTCCCCAATCACCAGATATAAACATTACTGAACCCTTATGGAACACAGGTCTAGAGCACAGGGGTGGTCTTGCACCTAATAAGTTATAAAATATTCACATAACATTACATGTCTCCATTAAATCCATTCACTGTATATCACTTCTATTGAAGGATATACAGTAAATCTTAAAATCTACACTGTGCATTTAAAGGCATAAATGTTGCCTTGTGTCAATCACCAATAGCCTGTTTTTAATTTGCCACAAATAATATAAAAAAAAGTTTAAATGTAATATCAAATTCAGTACTCCATTGATTTTTTTTTCAAATTCTAGTTTTGTACTTGTGCATTATGTTGTGTTCAACACAATAAATGATATGCATTTGCTATTGACAGTACAACTAAAGATGAATTGATGTCGCCAAATTTTATGCATAAATACTGTATGATTAATTTTTTTCGAGTTACTTTAACCTTTAAAGTCCTGGGTTATTATTCAGTAAAGCATATTGTTTTTTTCGTGGTCTAAATCCTATTTTTTTCTCTCTCTCTCTCTTTTCGGAAGAACACCGAGACCGGAAGCTTTCTTTTTTTTTTCCTCTCTCCTCCTGTGTAAAGACCACAAGCGGAGGCCATCTACATCGGATCTGCTTTAATATCAACAGATCTTCGATTAAGGTACGTGAATCTTTTCATCATGGCACACCTTCAGCTTGCTCAGTGTGCTGAGTGCAGGATGTTTAGTCATTCTTTCTCCGTCGCTAGTGATAGCTTTATTTGTGATAAGTGCAGATTAGTTAGCTCTCTGACGGAGAAGATTACAGTGCTAGAAGCGTGTCTCCAGGCTTTAGAGAAGGTCAGTGAACGTGAGAACAGTGTAGTTTCTGTAGGGGAAAGTCTGGATGCCCTAGGTGGAGTTAGTAATCCCCCAACTCCGGCATTAGAGCCCTTACAGCGGGGCGAATGGGTGACGACTCGGCGGCATAAGCGTAGAGCCAAAGCTACCACTGAGGCTCACCCACGGGAGCACCCCTCCTCTCCGCGTCACGTGTCAAACAGGTTTGCTCTCTTTAGTGACACACCCGCTGAGAAACCTGAAAGAGCTCTGGTTATGTGGACTCTATCATACGGCACGTGAAATTAGCTCAGCCTTTAGGGGCACCAGCAGCTTCAGTCAGGTGTATACAGTACCGGTTCACCCAATACGCACACTACGCACGTTGTGTAGGGCTCCGCAAACTCAGAGGCCCCGTGGGGGGGGGGACGTGACGACGTGACCGTCCGTCGCGCTGCTCGCGCACGTCAGATTCCCAGTGCATGTGCATCAACCTAGCAAGATGAAGTGGAGTTATCCCTTGGGGAGTGAAAAAAGGAAAAAGAAACTGCATGAAAATGAACAGCGGGAACAGCAGTCAGGTAACTCTCCTCTCCGGGTGGGAGAGTGGGAGGGACGGGGCTCATCGGTGTTTGACCTACATAACAGGGCGGTGAGCCCTGGGTGAACCCCACACAGTCTCCGTGTGCGTCTTGTTGGCTTCTACAATTTAAGTGTTATATCAATCGTTCTGAGTGTAGTTACAACTGCACTTATACAAAATGGAAAGTAATGGATAAATATTTACTAAGATTGAATTTTGTTTGCTTGGATAGCCCACAGGCAAATATAGATGCAGATATATTAGTGAATAAATAAAACTCTTGAAATATTATGACAATGGTGCTAAATAGGCTAAATAATAATCTAAATCACCTACATTTTAAGTACAGTATCTGAAGGTAAAACAAGTGCAGCCAATTTGATGGAGTTGAATTAATAGTAGCCTTGTCTATATTTTACAGGTGCTATGCTTAAGTTTCCAACAAGCAGCACAGAGTCCTGCCAGTCAGCCAGTGGAGGGACAGAACCAGATAGGACAGGCACAGATGAGCCACCTTCAACCAGCACAGATGAGTCGTATGCAGCTGCCTCAGCCAGTACAAGCAGCAGCACAGGTCCAGTACAGCCACCGTTGTCAAGCACAGACACAGAGGAAGAACAGGCAGCCTCGGCCACTATTCACACAACCACGTGTGCACAGCAAGCATCAGAAGCTAGCTCAAACCCTAAAGCAACAGTCTCTGCTCCACCAAATGATCCAGCAGACTGGCCCCCAGTCTTAACGGACTGTATGCGGACTGAGTTAGTGCGCAGAGGTCCATTCAAGCCAGGAGTAGATTTTTCTTACCCCAAAGACAAGTCCAGAAGAGGGTTCCATCCAGGATTATTACAGAGACGGCTGTCAAATGGTGAAATGTATTTATTTATTTCTGTATAATTTATAAATTTATTTCTGTGTTTATTTGGAGTTAGACCAACAGGTGGCGACACTAGTGCAATATGTTTAAAGGGGGGATGAGTGGAAGTACTGGGTGTCAGGTGCGACTGTTGAACATTTTGGGGTTCAGTTAAGAGGGCCCCTTAGCAGAATTTTGCCTAGGGCCCCATGAAGGTCTGAACCAGCTCTGGGTGTATACCGGGAGCCAGGGTGCCGGACATAGCACGTAATCTTAGGTTCCTAGGCAAGCACAGGTTCTCAAAGATAGTTATCCATGCAGGAGCTAATGATATACGCCTTCGTCAGTCTGAGGTTACTAAGAGTAACTTTGTAGAGGTGTTTAAATTAGCGAAGGCGATGTCCGATGCTGTAGTATGTTTTGGCCCCATCCCAATGCGGCGTGGCAATATAGTTTACAGCAGGTTATTTTGAGGGCACTGCTGGCCTATTAGGGTGGGACGGTATCCATCCCACTCGGGAAGGTGCTGCTCTCATTTCCTGCAGCATAGGTCATAGTCTCAGGACAGGCCTAGTTAATTCCTGACAATCCAGAGCCAAGGCCAGGGAGCAGACAAATAGGCTAAACCGATTGTCTGCTAGCTGCACAGAGTCGTCACTCAGGGTCCACTACATCGAGACTGTGTCTGTTCCCCAAGCTAAACAAAAAGGTAGAAATTTTCAGAGAGTTTGCTCCAGTAACCTAATCAATATAAAATTAGATCATACTGACTGTACAGCTGCTGCCAGCACCTTTGATCTAAAGGTGGGGCTATTAAATATTAGATCTCTTACATCTAAAGTGCTAATGGTTAATGAACTCATTACTGATCAGGAGTTTAATGTACTTTGTTTAACTGAAACATGCATTAAGCCAAATGAATATATAGCATTAAATGAAGCGAGTCCTCCTGGATACAGTTATATACACCAGCCTCGTCAAACTGGCAGAGGAGGAGGCGTTGCGGTTATTTATAATGGTTATCTAGGTGTAACACAAAAACCTGGTTATACAACCCCGATTCCAAAAAAGTTGGGACAAAGTACAAATTGTAAGTAAAAACGGAATGCAATGATGTGGAAGTTTCAAAATTCCATATTTTATTCAGAATAGAACATAGATGACATATCAAATGTTTAAACTGAGAAAATGTATCATTTAAAGACAAAAATTACGTGATTTTAAATTTAATGACAACAACACATCTCAAAAAAGTTGGGACAAGGCCATGTTTACCACTGTGAGACATCCCCTTTTCTCTTTACAACAGTCTGTAAACGTCTGGGGACTGAGGAGACAAGTTGCTCAAGTTTAGGGATAGGAATGTTAACCCATTCTTGTCTAATGTAGGATTCTAGTTGCTCAACTGTCTTAGGTCTTTTTTGTCGTATCTTCCGTTTTATGATGCGCCAAATGTTTTCTATGGGTGAAAGATCTGGACTGCAGGCTGGCCAGTTCAGTACCCGGACCCTTCTTCTACGCAGCCGTGATGCTGTAATTGATGCAGTATGTGGTTTGGCATTGTCATGTTGGAAAATGCAAGGTCTTCCCTGAAAGAGACATCGTCTGGATGGGAGCATATGTTGCTCTAGAACCTGGATATACCTTTCAGCATTGATGGTGTCTTTCCAGATGTGTAAGCTGCCCATGCCACACGCACTAATGCAACCCCATACCATCAGAGATGCAGGCTTCTGAACTGAGTGCTGATAACAACTCGGGTCATCCTTCTCCTCTTTAGTCCGAATGACACGGCGTCCCTGATTTCCATAAAGAACTTCAAATTTTGATTCGTCTGACCACAGAACAGCTTTCCACTTTGCCACAGTCCATTTTAAATGAGCCTTGGCCCAGAGAAGACGTCTGCGCTTCTGGATCATGTTTAGATACGGCTTCTTCTTTGAACTATAGAGTTTTAGCTGGCAACAGCGGATGGCACGGTGAATTGTGTTCAGATAATGTTCTCTGGAAATATTCCTGAGCCCATTTTGTGATTTCCAATACAGAAGTATTCCTGTATGTGATGCAGTGCCGTCTAAGGGCCCAAAGATCACGGGCACCCAGTATGGTTTTCCGGCCTTGACCCTTACGCACAGAGATTCTTCCAGATTCTCTGAATCTTTTGATGATATTAAGCACTGTAGATGATGATATGTTCAAACTCTTTGCAATTTTACACTGTCGAACTCCTTTCTGATATTGCTCCACTATTTGTCGGCGCAGAATTAGGGGGATTGGTGATCCTCTTCCCATCTTTACTTCTGAGAGCCACTGCCACTCCAAGATGCTCTTTTTATACCCAGTCATGTTAATGACCTATTGCCAATTGACCTAATGAGTTGCAGTTTGGTCCTCCAGCTGTTCCTTTTTTGTACCTTTAACTTTTCCAGCCTCTTATTGCCCCTGTCCCAACTTTTTTGAGATGTATTGCTGTCATTAAATTTCAAATGAGCCAATATTTGGCATGAAATTTCAAAATGTCTCACTTTCAACATTTGATATGTTGTCTATGTTCTATTGTGAATACAATATCAGTTTTTAAGATTTGTAAATTATTGCATTCTGTTTTTATTTAGAATTCGTACTTTGTCCCAATTTTTTTTGGAATCGGGGTTGTAAATTTAATACATTTGAAGTTCTTCATACTCATATAATGTATGTAGCCTCGAAAAATAAGTCTACCCAGTTAATCCCATTACTTATTATTTACAGGCCCCCGGGGCCATATTCTGAGTTTCTTTCTGAATTTGCAGATTTTATCTCAGATCTGGTTATTTCCTTAGACAAAGCTTTAATTGTCGGAGATTTTAATATTAACTTTGATAACCCAGAAGACCCTTTAAAAACAGCGTTTGTGTCCATTTTAGATTCAGTAGGGATTAATCAGAATATCATAGGACTGACCCATAATGGTGGTCACACCCTTGATCTAATACTAACATTCAAGTTAAACGTAGACAATATAGTCATACTTCCACAGTCTAAAGTTATCTCAGATCATTATCTCATCTCATTCAAACTATGTCTGAGTAATAAAATGCACCTCACCACGCTACTGTATTAAACGTACATTCGCGTCAACTACTGCACAGAGCTTTATAAATGATCTCCCAGAGTTATCAACTTTGATTGGGTCACTGTCCGCCCCTGCAGAACATGATCAGGCAACTGAATGCTTAGAGTCAACATTCCGCCATGCCTTAGATAATGTTGCTCCTCTTAAAAGGAAAATGGTCAGAGACAAAAAAATTAGCACCTTGGTATAATGATGACACTTGCACATTAAAACAAACCACTCGAAAACTGGAACATAAATGGCATCAAACAAAATCGGTAGTGTTCAAATTAGTGTGGAAGGAGAGCTTCCTGAAGTATAGAAAAGCTCTTAGTGCTGCGAGATCAACATATCTCTCCTCCCTAATAGAAGATAACAAAAATAATCCTAGATTCCTATTTAATACTGTAGCAAAATTAACCAGGAATAAGTTCACTATAGACACATGCACACCTGCAGTATGTAATAGCAACGATTTCATGAATTTTTTTAATGACAAAATTGAGAATATCCGACAAAAAATTCAAACTATTAATTTAAGGTCAGACAATGTAAGTGACCCTGTAGTTAACAATATAACTGTATCAGATCATCAATTAGAATGTTTTACTCCCCTTAAAGAAACTGAATTACTTTCATTAATCTTGGCATCAAAAGCCTCAACTTGCGTACTAGATCCCTTACCTACACGTCTATTCAAACAGATAATACCTGAAGTAATTGAACCGCTTCTAAAAATAATAAATTATTCTCTTACGATTGGCTATGTACCCAAATCCTTTAAACTAACAGTTATCAAACCCCTGATTAAAAAACCTGACCTTGATCCCTGTCAGCTGTCCAATTATCAGCCAATATCAAACCTCCCCTTTATCTTCAAGATCCTTGAAAAAGCTGTGGCACAGCAGTTATGCTCATATTTACATAAGAATAACATCCATGAAATGTATCAGTCAGGATTTAGACCTAATCATAGCACAGAGACAGCTTTGGTTAAAGTAGTAAACGACCTATGGTTGGCGTCTGATCAGGGCTGTGTCTCGCTGCTTGTGTTGCTTGACCTTAGTGCAGCATTTGATACCATTGATCATTCCATTCTTCTGGATAGACTAGAAAATTTTGTGGGAGTTAAGGGAACGGCCCTCTCCTGGCTCAGCTCTTATTTAACTGATCGTTATCAGTATGTTGATATAAATGGTGATATTTCTAGATGTACTGAGGTAACGTTTGGTGTTCCACAAGGTTCTGTCTTGGGTCCACTGCTTTTTTCTTTATATATATGTTACCTCTGGGTGATATTATTCGTAAACATTGTATTAGTTTGCACTGTTATGCTGATGACACACATTGTACGTTTCTGCAAAACCTGATGAGAGACACCAGCTTAATAGAATTGAGGAATGTGTTAAGGACATTAGACACTGGATGCTTATTAATTTCCTTCTGCTTAACTCTGACAAGACTGAAGTACTTGTACTAGGACCACATATAGCTAGAAGTAAGTTTTCTGATTACACAGTAACTCTGGATGGCCTTTCTGTTTCTTCACTTGCAGCAGGAAAAGACCTCGGGGTGATTATTGACCCCAGTCTTTCATTCAAAACTCACATTGATAACATTACCCAGATAGCTTTCTTTCATCTCAGAAATATTGCTAAGATAAGGAATTTAATGTCACTACATGACGCGGAAAAACTAGTTCATGCTTTCGTTACCTCCAGGTTGGATTATTGTAATGCCTTATTGTCTGGATGTTCCAATAAGTGCATAAACAAGCTCCAGTTAGTTCAAAATGCAGCAGCAAGAGTCCTTACTAGAACTAGAAAATATGACCGTATCACCCCTGTCTTATCCACACTGCATTGGCTCGCAATCAAATTTCGTATTGATTATAAAATACTACTATTGACCTTTAAAGCACTGAATGGTCTCGCACCACAGTACCTGAGTGAACTTCTGCTCCTCTATGACCTGCCACGCCTACTTAGATCAAAAGGTGCAGGCTATCTGCTGGTACCTTGTATAGTGAAGGCTACATCAGGGGGCAGAGCCTTTTCTTACAAAGCCCCACAGTTATGGAACAGCCTTCCAAGTAATGTTCGGGAATCAGACACAGTCTCAGCATTTAAGTCTAGGCTGAAAACATATCTATTTAGTCAAGCCTTTTGTTAATGGTGTTTATGAGGTAAAGGTATAGATCTGGAGGGTCCTCAGACATAGTGTTTTGGTAAACTGGGATGTATGGATGCTGTCAGTCCCCACTCGCTTGCTCACTCGAGTTTGTTGATGGTGTAGTGGCTGCTGCTTTATGTCCCAGGGCTCCCTCATGCCTGTGTTACCTTCTAGCTCTCCCCTTTTAGTTATGCTTTCATAGTTAGTTGCCGGAGTCCCTGCTTGTACTCCGTGCAATGTGTATACTGTTCCTACTTATTCAGGTGACATTGGGCATACCTAATAACCTGTGTTTTCTCTCCCTCTCTCCCCCCCCCCCCAAATCTGTCCCTCTGAGTTACATGGAGTCAACAGGAAATCTTTTGGTGGAGAGGGTGGAGACCTCGACTGGCTCTCGTAGCTTGTAGGGAATCGGCCATCAGACATTCTGTCGCATGTCCCAGACCCGGTGAAATGTAACTGAATTGTCTTGGCCAGCCCTAAGGGTCCCATCTGCATCTGCCTGCACTCACTCTGATCTATAATTCCAACTGTCTCATTGCTGAGGAGTGTGCTCCCATCACCCAATCAAGCATCCAGCCAGAGCAGGTCATGATATTTTTTAACCATATTAACATGCCATTGTGTATTATGCCTGATGTCAGGACTCTTGTCTCTGCGAGCCTACCACACAGACTTAATACTTGTGTTATTTTTAGACATTGACACCTGTTGCCTACACTTATTCAGGTGACATTGGGTATACCTAACAACCTGTGTTTTCTCTCCCTCTCTTCCCCCCCCCCCAAAAAAAAAATCTGTCCCTCTGAGTTACATGTTGGTCCTGGGATCGAGATGCTGACCTCTTCTGCTCCTCGGACCTACTTGATCCATCCTGGTGCCCTGTGTCTGGTTGGAGTCTCATCGCATCACTCTTGTGGAGGATGGCCCCATGAGGACAGTTGAAAGTCACACTTGGAAGACGCTCTGGACTCTTACAGTAATGCTTTTATGGCTGAGGACTACAGTTGACTTGCTAACTTTAGGACTGCAGTTGTCATGAACAGTTTTGCACTCAAGTTTCCATCAATGAAGAGTTACAACATCACCGAAACTGTCTTCATGTTAAAACTGTTAATATTATAGTCATGCTGTCTGTTGTTGCCCAAATGAGGATGGGTTCCCTTTTGAGTCTGGTTCCTCTCAAGGTTTCTTCCTCATGTCGTCTGAGGGAGTTTTTCCTTGCCACCGTCGCCACAGGCTTGCTCATTGGGGATAGATTAGGGATAAAATTAGCTCATGTTTTAAGTCATTCAAATTCTGTAAAGCTGCTTTGCGACAATGTTTATTGTTAAAAGCGCTATACAAATAAACTTGACTTGACTTGACTGTGCTCTGATTGGCTGGCGAGCGGGTCCGTATCCTAGGGTACAGACCCCAGTTACGGACCCCGGTTATGGACCTCTGGCGACTCACTTGTTCACAACAACGACAAACATAGTAGAATTTTTTGTCAACATTTATCTTTTTTTATAAGATTTATTTATAAGATTATCAAAAATCTTGTACATTTTTGCCAGCATTTCTCAGCAGAATAGCATTAATTTTACAGCATGGATAGTGATAACGACAGTCTTCACAGCGAAAGCGAGTTTTACTACCCTGAGGAAGACAAAATAAAATAAAACATTTCAGGAGAAAGCTAAAAACCTCTAACTTGCTAACACCGAGCAAAAACATGGCTGAATCCTGAATGACTCCTATTTGTATAAATAGGGGACTACATAGGTGGCAAAATGTAGGGGTTTTTTTCCTGCCATGGAAGTGCACTTGTATACTGAGGAGAAAGCAATTTGCATTACAGCTGTGAATGAGGATTCAAAATGGCGGCTCGCCTCGCCTCAGCTCGGCTCGGCTCGGTTTTCCCTTTCGGGCGCTCTCGTTTTCTGTTAGAATTTGGTAAAGAAAAAAATAAATATATTATTTACCAGCTTAAGGTTGGTCCGTATGGTGAAATACCGTGACCTCGGCCTTGAATACTGACCTCAGCCCAGAGGGCCTCTGTCAGTACTTTCAAGACCTCGGTCACGGTATTTCACCATACGGACCTCCCAGCTGGTAAATAACATATATATATATTCACTATCATGAATTATTCAGTAACTACAGTGGAACTAATAGGAAAGGCATTTAGTTACAAGGGTAATGAATGTAAGTCTGGACCCGCTGAGAGATTCTGCAAGCTTTATATCCATAAAGCTTGCAGAAATTACCTGTTATACCACATCTCAATTAAATGCTTGATTTTGATTGGTCAGAAAACCCCAAGTTTGCATTAACATGCTTATTTCTACAACACCATTTCCAAAAAAGTTGGGACGCTGTGTAGAAGGCAAATAAAAACAGAATACAATGATTTGCAAATCATAGAAGATCCTATGTTTCACTGAAAATAGTACAAAGACAACATGTCAAATGAAACTGAGAAATTTTATTGTTTTTTAAAATATATGTTCATTTTTAAATTTGATGCTAGCAACATGTTTCAAAAAAGTTGTAACAGGGGCATGTTTACCACTGTGTTGCATCACTGCTACTTTTAACAACACTCTGTATATGTTTGAATACTGTGCAGACCAGTTGCTGTAGTTTTGAAAGTGAAATGTTGTTCTATTCTTGACTGATATACAATTTCAGTTGCTGAACAGTTCGGGGTCTCCTTTGTCGTATTTTGTATTTCATAATGCACCATATGTTTTCAATGGGAAACACTTCTGGATTGCAAGAAGGCCAGTTTAGCAGAAAGCGGTTTGGCATTGTCTTCCTGAAATAAGCAAGGCCTTCCCTGAAAAAGATGTCTGGATGGCAGCATGTTGCTCCAAAACCTGTATATAGCATTTATAGTTAATGGCGCCATCCCAGATGTGCAAGCTGCCCATGCCATGTGCACTAATCCCCCCCCACCACAGATGCTGGCTTTTGAATGAAACTCTGTCACCTATAACATTGCCAAACACCTAGCCACCATCCTGGCTCCTCTTGTTGGGAACACGCCACATCACGTCAAAAACTTCCAAGATTTTGCTACTAAAGTTGCAGACCTCAAACTAGACTCAGATGAAACCATGGTTTCCTATGATGTCACTTCTCTTTTCACCTGCATTCCCACCACAGAAGCAGTCACATCTGCTAGAAAACAACTCCTTCAAGACAGCACCTTACTGGATAGAACGAACCTCACCACAGACCAGATTTGCACCCTGCTTGACCTCTGCCTGACTACCACTTATTTCCAGTTTAATGAAAGTTTCTACAGACAGAAGCATGGATGTGCCATGGGCTCACCGGTGTCCCCTACTGTGGTCAATCTATACATGGAGGAAGTGGAACATAAAGCTTTGACCACTTTTTCAGGAGTTGCTCCCAGCCACTGGTTCAGATATGTGGATGACACCTGGGTTAAAATCAAAACCCATGAGGTGGAAGCCTTCTCTAAGCACATCAATGCAGTGGATATCAACATCAATTTCACTCAGGAGGACGTCAGTGGGAATAATCTAGCCTTCTTGGATTGTGATGTACAAATTAGACAAGACAGAAGCCTTAGCATCAAGGTCTACCGGAAACCCACACACACAGACCAGTACCTACTCTTCGACTCACACCACCCACTGGAACACAAATTGGGGGTCATTAGGACCTTGCAACACAGGGCTCAGAACATTCCTACAATGGTAGAGGGAAAAGAGAAGGCGCAGAATCACATCAAGAAAGCACTTCAGAACTGCGGGTATCCCAACTGGGCTTTTTTCAAGAGCAGAAAAAGGAACATAACGGACAAGGAGGATAACAGGAACAAACGCAAGAATATTGTCATTCCCTACATTTCAGGTCTATCTGAGAAACTCAGGAGGCTCTTCTACAAACACAACATTCCAGTACATTTCAGACCCAATAACACCCTGAAGCAGAAACTGGTCCACCCTAAGGACAGAATAGCCAGACACAAACAGGACAACATAGTGTATGCAATTTAGTGCAGTGAGGAATGCATACACTCGTATATTGGGGAAACAAAATAACCGCTTCACAGGCGCATGGCTCAACACAGGAGATCCAGTTCCTTAGGCCAGGACTCTGCTGTCTATCTTCATCTTAACAACAAAGGACACTCATTTCAGGATTGCAACATATGCATTTTAGCCAGAGAGGATCGTTGGTATGAGCGAGGAGTTAAAGAAGCCATTTTTGTCAACCTGGAACGGCCATCACTGAACAGAGGTGGTGGTCTAAGACATCATTTATCAGCCACCTACAATGCAGTCCTTGGCACACTTCCCAGACAACTGAATGCACACCAAAACCCAGCTGTTTTCAGTGACTCACAGGAGGACAGAGAGAACCAACAATCCATTGATCTACGACTCTCTAGGCCATTCACACCCAGCCCCCAGTGACCCACACCAACAGGATGACTCAACGACACCTTAGGATTGCTTTTCATCCATGAGAGGATAAATACCTGATACTCCCTATTAGGCTACATCCACACGACAACGGCAACGAGATCTCATCTCATCTCATTATCTCTAGCCGCTTTATCCTTCTACAGGGTCGCAGGCAAGATGTTATTTAAAAATATATCGCGTCCAAATGGGCAAAGATCAGTAAAATATCAGGTCCATATGGCAACGCAACGCTTGCTGAAAACGATGCAATACACATGCCACACCTCTAGGGGCGCTGTAAGACGGTCCCTTCGGAGACACCAGAACAATAGAAGAAGTAAGGACGCATGCGCATAAACTATTATGCGCGAGACTTCATATTAGCCACAAAGTCAGGAAAATCTGTTTGTAAAATTACATTATAATGACCAAATACAATGAAAAGTATTTTTCCAGTCTCACCTGTGAAAGGTAATCCCATGTGATCTCGTTTGGACGGCAAACCTGTTGGTACAGTTAAACGCAGCTAATCTTTATTCTCCGCTTTGACATCTCCAATATGGCGGCGAGGATGACGTATGATTCTATGCGGAAGGCGGCGTCTTTAATGGTCCGGAATAAATTGAATACTACACGTTGATGGATTAATTTGTTGTTTCTCACCTGTGAAAGGTAATCCCATGTGATCTCGTTTGGACGGTAAACCTGTTGGTACAGTTAAAGGCAGCACATGAATCTTTATTCTCCGCTTTGACCTATCCAATATGGCGGCGAGGATGACTTATGATTTTACGCGGAAGGCAGCGTCTTTAATGGTCCGGAATGAATTGAATGTTACACGTTGATGGATTAATTTGCTCCTCTACGCCCTTTTTGAGGAATGTATTGTCGGACTTAAATCAACATCTGAAGAGGTGAGATCGCTCCTTTTTTTCCCTATTTTTGCTGGCAGGATTGACTCTGCCCTAAGGGCAGAGTCTCTCTCTCTCTCTCTCTCTCTCTCTCTCTCTCTCTCTCACTTTGCACCATTACACAATAAATATTCACAGTGAAAATATTTTGTAAGCGCGTTTCATGAACCAAGTTATAGGATTTGTTGACAACTTGCATCACATCTCAATGAGAAGATCATTGGCACTACTGGTGTTAAGAATCAGACCATTTCATAAATGAATATTTTGCTGTAGAGCTGCAGTGTTTGTACAATTGTATGTTTTTGCTTCACTATTACTGTCACTATTCTGCTTCTTGCATTACTACTGTGAACTAACACTGAACATAATAATAATAATAATAATATCCAAGCTCGTGTTTTACTCTCACTAGTGCTCTGTAAGGCTTTTTCCTGGTGATATTCGTTACACTTCTACCCGGCGTGAAGCACTCACAGTCATGTGGTTGTGACGTCATCGTAAACAAATCCGTTCTACTCATCCAGACGACTTCGCAACGGCAACGTTGCCAGATCTTTCCACTCTGGAACCCGTTCTCAAAAAGATTGCGTTTTGGGCACCCAAAACGCCGGTGCCGTGTGGACGCCAGGCCTAAATGATAAGCAATTGTATCAGAGTCACCTGAATCCGTTGCCGTGTGGACAGGGCCTTAGTCAGACAGCACTGAAGAAGCCTTTCGGATGAGAGGTGAAACGTCTTCAAGAATCTTCAAGCAACCCCACTGAAAAACCTTTTATAGACAGGCCCACAAAGTATCATAAGCAGAGTTTAGCTTGATGTGTGGTACAACAGAAAAGCATACGCCTTATCATTGGGAGGTCATGAGTTTGAATCCCTACAGTGCCACAGCTGTCTGTGGCTGGAAGTTCAAGAGAGTGAAATTGGGCATATTCTGTGGGTAGGTATAGGAGGAATGGCATACTATCTGCCCCCTCCCAATCACAGTAACACTAGCCAATTGTGGGTGTCTGTGTCCTCATTTGTGGGAAGCGCCTGGCCTAAAGGTTACAAAAGCAGGTTTGGGACCAAAAGGTCACTGATTCAGTTCCCTGGAACAGCAGGAAAATGTATGGATGGGGGTAGTGTACATTAGAGTACTTCCCCTCCCTCTACAGCTCGAATGTACATGTGATGAATAAAGGCTTAAAGTTCCAAAATTTGTGCAAAAGAGGACAAATACACTGCCCTGCAACACAGCAAGAGCAGCAGTTCAAAAAGATGTTGGCTAGCTTTGTGTCTGTGAAAGAAATGAGAGCGACCTAACACTGCAGCCCCTATATGTTTACTTTTATTTATTCTGGACAGTTTGGTTTCACGGCGGCACAGTGGTGTAGTGGTTAGCGCTGTCGCCTCACAGCAAGAAGGTCCAGGTTTGAGCCCTGTGGCCGGCGAAGGCCTTTCTGTGTGGAGTTTGCATGTTCTCCCCGTGTCCGCGTGGGTTTCCTCCGGGTGCTCCGGTTTCCCCCACAGTCCAAAGACATGCAGCTTAGGTTAACTGGTGACTCTAATGGCCCTTTTCCACTACCCTTTTTCAGCTCACTTCAGCCCGACACGGCTCGCGTTTCGACTACCTCAGAGCAGCACGACTCAGCTTGCTTCAGCCCTGCTTAGCACCCAAAACTCGCACGGTTTTGGAGTATGGCTGAAGCGAGCCAAACCGAGCCGAGTGGGGCTAGGGGCGTGAGGAGACACTCCCCTGTGCACTGATTGGTGAAGAGGAGTGTCCTCACACTCCCACACACGCCCTGCGAACACACTGGGATATGTAAACACCGTAAACCCGGAAGAAGAAGAATTACAAATTACGAGAATTATGAAGCCTTATGCGCCTCGCCTCATCTATACGCTCTTGCCAGTATCTGTTGGCGTTGTCAGTGACAACAAGCCACAGCACCAAGACCAGCAACACTAACGACTCCATGTCCTCCATGTTTATTGTTTACTATCCGGGTCGTGAGACTACCGCTTAAAAGGTCACTGATGTCACTGTTTGCGCCGCCTAACGACATCACGTGACGTCCACCCACTTTCGCTAACTCCACCCAATGTGTCCACCCACTTCCAGCCAGCACAGTTCAGCGTGGTTGTAGTCGAAATGCAACTCCAACAGCCCCACTCAGCTCGACTCAGCCCAACTCAGCCACGTTGGTAGTGGAAAAGCGGCACATATTGACCGTAGGTGTGAATGTGAGTGTGAATGGTTGTCTGTGTCTATGTGTCAGCCCTGTGATGACCTGGCGATTTGTCCAGGGTGTACCCCGCCTTTCACCCGTAGTCAGCTGGGATAGGCTCCAGCTTGCCTGCGACCCTGTAGAACAGGATAAAGTGGCTACAGATAATGAGATGAGATGAGTTTGGTTTCACCTTTACTTTGGGCCTCGAGGGTAAAACTTCTCATATGGTAGTATACAGGGAGAGGAAATAAGTATTCAGACACACTTGTTTTTGTTATTTAATATATGTCCAATAGATATTACATTACATTACTGGTATTTAGCATACCCAGAGCAGCCTGGAGAGCAGTTGGGGGGTAGGTGCCTTGCTCAAGGGCACTTTAGCCATTCCTGCTGGTCCAGGGAATGGAACTGGTGATCTTTTGCTCCCAAAGCTGCTTCTCTAACCATTAGGCTTCCCCATGTATATGTAGCCAGGCCATGGATATGGCTACTGAATAGACTTGCTAAGTGTCTTTGCTAAGAAAGCAGACCATGACTAAGGCTGTGACATGTGCAGGTCTTTGTGTAGATAAATACTAGTTACCATAGCACAAATCTGGCACATACATGTCAGTCATGAGATAATGCAGAGATGAGAAAGAACCCTTTGTCTTCCAGAAAAGAGTTGTGAGGGGTTTTTTTTCTTCACAGCTATTTATAATGCTAATTCAACTTTTAAAGGTATCTCTCGAGTCTGAAGTGATCAAGAAGGTCACATAGATTGACTGACATTTCCTTTGTTCTTTTTATTTTACTGCCACGTCCCATTGTGGCTGCACAGTGTTTTCTTAATTTCATATGATATATTATTAGCTTTTCTGTTATGGCACAAATAAAAGTAACCCTCCTAGAGTGTCATGTTGGATGAACAATATGACAAATCTTTCTGTAATTATCAGCTGCCTAATGTGAGTGGTGACAGATCTGCATGGTGGCATGTAAGATCTTCCAATTTAGAGTGTTGTGATGAATCTGGCACTTTTGCTGGGACATAGTGATGAACTTTTGTTTTGCTTTTGTTTACATGTTAACATGCCAAATGCACTTAGGTCTACATTTATCCTTCCGGACTTCCTTTGTCACTTATCACACTTTCTTTGGTGTTTCAGACCAGCTCTACAGGGGCACATGAGTTTCCCCACTAGTTTAAGCATCTGAGTTATTTCAGTTCATAAGCCTACTTGAGTTCTCCCTGATTTACATCAGGGACATAAGCAAATAGAAATACATTATTCTGAATCAATACATTGTGTTTTAAACAGATACTAATAGGAGGCACACTTCCTTTTTTATGAGGCTCCCAGAAAGGCTCCCAGTGCATCTGGTTGAGACAAGAGGTGGGTAGTAACACATTTTGTGTACTCTGTTACATAACTTTTTCCAATAAATTGTATTGATAGGAGTAGTCTTAATGCATAATACTTTTACGATTTAAAAAATGTCCTTATACTCAGTTACATTAGACTACACACTTCTTGCTACTTTTAGTTATCTTAATTCAATTATCTTTATTCACATGTGCACAGCTTCTATATCGATTGCTTTGACACATGGAGTTTGAACACAGATGGACAAATATAAATAAAGACCAGGGCTGTGTTAAGAGGTTAAGAAGTGTTCTGACTTTGCTATTGGTTTTTTAAACAGGTGCACTTTATTTCCGCTATTTTAGTTCATTCAACACACACACACAGACACACACAGCTGCCATTCATCTCTCTCTCTCTCTCTCTCTCTCTCTCTCTCTCTCTCTCCCTCCCACAGCGCATATCTGTCTCCTTTTTATCCTGGAAGATTTATGAAACTAACCTGCAGCAAAATTCAAAATTGCCTTAAATTATGTTATTTGGTAAGTATTCTATCTATCGACTTGTCCAGGGTGTACCCCGCCTTTCGCCCGTAGTCAGCTGGGATAGGCTCCAGCTTGCCTGCGACCCTGTAGAAGGATAAAGCGGCTAGAGATAATGAGATGAGATGAGATTCTATCTATCTATCTATCTATCTATCTATCTATCTATCTATCTATCTATCTATCTATCTATCTATCTATCATTAGGAGTAAAACCTGAATAAGCAGATTTTATGTTCTGTTTCTTAGACAAACACTTTAAATTTTTATTTTGGGCATAACTGATGTTCTGAAACATTTGAATGTAATGCATAATAGAAGTAATAATTCATCATATGACATTACTCACGGCGGCACAGTGGTGTAGCGGTTAGCACTGTCGCCTCACAGCAAGAAGGTCCTGGGTTCAAGCCCAGCAGCCAGCAAAGGCCTTTCTGTGCGGAGTTTGCATGTTCTCCCTGTGTCTGCGTGGGTTTCCTCCGGGTGCTCCGGTTTCCCCCACAGTCTAAAGACATGCAGGTTAGGTTAATTGGTGGCTCTAAATTGACCGTAGGTGTGAATGAGAGTGTGAATGGTTGTTTGTCTCTGTGTGTCAGCCCTGTGATGGCCTGGCGACTTGTCCAGGGTGTACCCCGCCTTTCACCCATAGTCAGCTGGGATAGGCTCCAGCTTGCCTGCGACCCTGTAGAACAGGATAAACGGCTACAGATAATGGATGGATGGACATTACTCACTACTTCAGTAGTCATTTTACAAGATTCTTTTTTACTCATACTTAAGTCGTTATTTTGATGAGTACTCTTACTTCTACTTTAGTCATTATTATTATATGGTAATGCAGTACAGTATGTTATAAAGTAACAATGCTTTTACTTGAGTACAGTTTTTGCTGACTCTGCCCACCCCTGGTTGAGACTAAAAATTGTGCATCGAACAAAAATACCATGCAAGCAGTAAGTTTTGCTTTCCTGCAGATATAGAGAGCAGTTAGATATGAAGCTTTGCAAGATACAAAAAGACCACACTGATTTACATGTACATGCAGTGCTCTGCAATGGATTTACAGTGTTTATTCATTCATCTTTGTTTCAATTGGGCTACAAGTTTGTTTATATTTTTGGAAATATGAACAAATAAATTAGTTAGAATGTATCGCAGGGAGGTACAAACAAAAATTATAACTGCATGTGCAGGATTTTAAAAAATAGTCCCGTGCACCTCTGTAGTGAAACTCAAATGATTTTGCTGAGGTTTTGGAGCTTAGGAGTCAGAATTCAGAATTCATTCTAACTTTCTACTGCTGTTTGTTAGTTACTTGCGAAAATCAGAGATTTTTGCAAGTATGTTGATCTGTCCATTTGTTTGTTGGTGCTCTAGTGTTGTCATTTCTTGACCAATCTTCACCAAAATGCACAGGACAACTCACTAGGGTCACACAAAGACATCATTAGTTTTTGGTGGGTCAAGGTCAAAGTCACCAAGGTCAAATCTTGTAAAAACACCTAATCGGCCATAACTTCCGTTTCTTTGTGATTTTCGCAAGTATCATGCTCTGTACGACTTTTCATTTGTTTGTTTGTTTTTCTAGCATGTTCTCATCTTCCAAGGGCATAATGGTAGGGTCCATATTTACCTCAAAAAATGAAAAGTATGAAAATGGTTTAGGCCACACACACATCAAATTTAAATCCAAATCCAGCTTGATTGTAATTATCCAATCAACCAATCAAGTGGCAGTAGCACAATGTACAAAATCTTGCAGACCCAAGTCAACAGCTTCAGGTAGTTTTCACATCAAACATCAGAACTGGGAAAAATGTGATCTTAGTGACATTGACCATGGCCTTGTTGGTTCTACACAGGTTAAGTGTTTCACAAACTGCTGTTTAAAATTGATTTTTGATGCACAACGTGGAGTTTATACAGAATGTGGAATATATATATATATATATATATATATATATATATATATATATATATATATAAACCCGATTCCAAAAAAGTTGGGACAAAGAACAAATTGTAAATAAAAACAGAATGCAATGATGTGGAAGTTTCAAAATTCCATATTTTATTCAGAATAGAACATAGATGACATATCAAATGTTTAAACTGAGAAAATGTATCATTTAAAGAGAAAAATGAGGTGATTTTAAATTTCATGACAACAACACATCTCAAAAAAGTTGGGACAAGGCCATGTTTCCCACTGTGAGACATCCCCTTTTCTCTTTACAACAGTCTGTAAACGTCTGGGGACTGAGCCCATGTTTACATTAGACCGTATCAGCGGATCATCAGATTAACGTTTTTAAAACGATTAGTGTGCACACAGCAATACCAATACACGGATACGCTCGGCTCCGCAGGCATCCTGCGCTCCAAATCACTCCGCCCTGAACAGCGAGTGCCCTCTAGAGGGTGCGCACTCCGGCCCTGCGCAGCTCACAGAGCACGCGAGTGAAGTGAACAAGCTGTGATTCGGGACTGAGCCGCTGTGTGTGAGATCCCAGCGCATATCACTTACCACTTGCAAGTGGAAGGATGGCAAGCCTAAAGACAATCATAACTACACAATGGGCAGTATTTGCATCAGTATTTGCAGTATTTTCATACTTTTATACTCTTTAATGAAAGGTGATACAAGGCGGAAGTCCGCGCCGTTTTTCAGCAGTCGCGTCACATGACCAATGCCAGCGAATCAGGAAGGTGGATGTCACAGTGACGTTGTCCAATGAGACGCCAGCTAGAGCTCAGCACAGCGTATCTGCGTATTCTGAACGTTTACACAGCACCGGAGCTGACACGATCTGGATTGAATACGTGGACGCTGGCGGATTCCCGTTTCCCGGCGTTTCCAGGCGGTTTAATGTAAACGGACAGTGCATCCGCGAAGAAAACGAGACAGATACGGTCTAATGTAAACGTAGCCTGAGGAGACAAGTTGCTCAAGTTTAGGGATAGGAATGTTAACCCATTCTTGTCTAATGTAGGATTCTAGTTGCTCAACTGTCTTAGGTCTTTTTTGTCGTATCTTCCGTTTTATGATGCGCCAAATATTTTCTATGGGTGAAAGATCTGGACTGCAGCTGGCCAGTTCAGTACCCGGACCCTTCTTCTACACAGCCATGATGCTGTAATTGATGCAGTATGTGGTTTGGCATTGTCATGTTGGAAAATGCAAGGTCTTCCCTGAAAGAGACGTCGTCTGGATGGGAGCATATGTTGCTCTAGAACCTGGATATACCTTTCAGCATTGATGGTGTCTTTCCAGATGTGTAAGCTGCCCATGCCACATGCACTAATGCAACCCCATACCATCAGAGATGCAGGCTTCTGAACTGAGCGCTGATAACAACTTGGGTCGTCCTTCGCCTCTTTAGTCCGAATGACACGGCGTCCCTGATTTCCATAAAGAACTTCAAATTTTGATTCGTCTGACCACAGAACAGTTTTCCACTTTGCCACAGTTCATTTTAAATGAGCCTTGGCCCAGAGAAGACATCTGCGCTTCTGGATCATGTTTAGATACGGCTTCTTCTTTGAACTATAGAGTTTTAGCTGGCAACGGCGGATGGCATGGTGAATTGTGTTCAGATAATGTTCTCTGGAAATATTCCTGAGCCCATTTTGTGATTTCCAATACAGAAGCATGCCTGTATGTGATGCAGTGCTGTCTAAGGGCCCGAAGATCACGGGCACCCAGTATGGTTTTCCGGCCTTGACCCTTACGCACAAAGATTCTTCCAGATTCTCTGAATCTTTTGATGATATTAAGCACTGTAGATGATGATATGTTCAAACTCTTTGCAATTTTACACTGTCAAACTCCTTTCTGATATTGCTCCACTATTTGTCGGCGCAGAATTAGGGGGATTGGTGATCCTCTTCCCATCTTTACTTCTGAGAGCCGCTGCCACTCCAAGATGCTCTTTTTATACCCAGTCATGTTAATGACCTATTGCCAACTGACCTAATGAGTTGCAATTTGGTCCTCCAGCTGTTCCTTTTTTGTACCTTTAACTTTTCCAGCCTCTTATTGCCCCTGTCCCAACTTTTTTGAGATGTGTTGCTGTCATGAAATTTCAAATGAGCCAATATTTGGCATGAAATTTCAAAATGTCTCACTTTCGACATTTGATATGTTGTCTATGTTCTATTGTGAATACAATATCAGTTCTTGAGATTTGTAAATTATTGCATTCCATTTTTATTTACAATTTGTACTTTGTCCCAACTTTTTTGGAATCGGGGTTGTGTGTGTGTGTGTGTGTGTATATATATATATATATATATATATATATATATATATATATATATATATATATATATGTGTGTGTGTGTGTGTGTGTATATATATGTATATATGTATATATATGTATATATATGTATATGTATATATATGTGTATATATATGGGTGATTCTTAGACTACGGGCACTTTTATGTCCTTTGATCATATTTTATGAAAGAAAGAAAAAAAGGGAAATTTCACACCTTTATAGTTATCTTTACAATGAGAGTGTTTTAAGAAATTTGTACTGGTAGTGTATGATGACTTTTTCACCTTTTTCAACATCATTATATATGCAAATGTTGCTGTTTTGTGGTTGTCCCACACCCAGACTTTTGATCTTCAATGATAAAAATTAATTGTAAAAAAAATTTTTTTCTAATGTTTTAAAATGTCACTGAATAAAGTATCAGTAAAATAATCAAAACATAATTGGGGTATTCGAGGTCATTCAACTGTTTATGTGGGTTTTTTTTAACCAAATGTAGTTGTCCCACACTATTGCTGCAATTTCCACCACAACACTGTAATGTCCCTTTAAAAGGTTTGTATGAAAGATTGTTTGGGTAGTTTCTGTGGAGATGAACAGTGACACCAGAGAACATGTCTGATATGGAGGGAATTTTGACTTCATCCATCAACTTTTGAAGAAAAGCCAAGGTAAATATAGCTTGAAATGAAAATATTTTTATTGCATGTAATTTCCAAACATGCCGTAAAGTCAACTGAGTTTGTAAATAAGTTGTTTTTTTAACGCACATAGATGTATTTTGCGTGCACAAAATGCTAGATACCA
Organism: Neoarius graeffei; assembly: GCF_027579695.1. Lineage (NCBI taxonomy): Eukaryota > Metazoa > Chordata > Actinopteri > Siluriformes > Ariidae > Neoarius > Neoarius graeffei. Next base: position 66,087,815 of record NC_083575.1, on the reverse strand, counting down.
CTTCTTAGCTAATATAAGATGTTAGCGTAGATTTTTCCTCAAAAAACTGTAGGATTGTAATTTCCACCACCGTAATTTCCACCACATTGCATTCTTGGGTGGAAATTACAATGGTGTGGTGGAAATTACATTTATGCATGCAGGCGAAATTCTTATGGCCCTTTTCCACTACCCTTTTTCAGCTCACTTCAGCTCGCTTCAGCTCACTTCAGCCCGACACGGCTCGCGTTTCGACTACCTCAGAGCAGCACGACTCAGCTCGCTTCAGCCCTGCTTAGCATCCAAAACTCGCACGGTTTTGGAGTGGGGCTGAAGCGAGCCAAACCGAGCCGAGTGGGGCTAGGGGCGTGAGCAGACACTCCCCTGTGCACTGATTGGTGAGGAGGAGTGTCCTCACATGCCCACACACGCCCCGCGAGCACGCTGGGATCTGTAAACCCGGAAGAAGAAGAATTACAAATTACGAGAATTTCTGAAGCCATATTATGCGCCTTGCCTCATCTATACGCTCTTGCCAGTATCTGTTGGCGTTGTCGGTGACAACAAGCCACAGCACCAAGACCAGCAACACTAATGACTCCATGTCCTCCATGTTTATTGTTTACTATCCGGGTCGTGAGACTACCGCTTAAAAGCTCACTGATGTCACTGTTTGCGCCGCCTAACGACATCGCGTGACGTCCACCCACTTTCGCTAACTCCACCCAATGTGTCCACCCACTTCCAGCCAGCACGGTTCAGCGCGGTTGTAGTCGAAATGCAACTCCAACAGCCCCACTCAGCTCGACTCAGCCCGACTCAGCACGGCACGGCTCAGCCCAACTCAGCCGCGTTGGTAGTGGAAAAGCGGCATAAGATCCCCATACACTGCCTTTGCTCTCTCACACACTCATCTCATGCTCTCCCCACACATTCAGCCTATGCACACATTTCGCACACTCAGTCTACTCTCCCCCATCACATCCTGTCCATGCTCTCCCACATCCACATCACTGAATGCTCTCTCACACCACAGACACGCATAAACCCCAACTACCTCATGCCCCTTCACATTGCCCCACTCATAGCTCACTTCTCACTGACACACACAAAGTTCATGGTGCCCATCGCATCCAGTATAGTCCATGTTGTCCCACACACTCCATCTCCCTTTCACAGAGAGCCCATGTCCAGGCCAACCACCACGGCAGTGTACCCTCACTCACACACACACACACGCGCTCCTCGCTTAGCTCAGAAAACTGTGAGTAATCAGAATGTTTCAATATCTCATCCAAATGTCTTCAGGTTTACTTGATTGCAAGTTCACATGATGGCTGTGTTGTGACGTTTTCTTTCTTTATTGTGAATACTGTTCCCAGCCCAATGACTTGTGTTCTCATTGTGACAACTCCAACCGCCGCCTTATTTTGTTTGTTTGTTTGTTTTGTTTTGTTTGTTTGTTTGTTTGTTTGTTTGTTTGTTTGTTTGTTTGTTTGTTTGTTTTTAGTGTTCCTGATTAACCATTCACATGCCAACAATGGTCATGCTCTCTTGGCCAACAATGGTCATGCTCTCAGGACAAACCTCCCTCTCTCTGTGTTCAGAATACTTTTCATGATACTGTCAAGACTACTGTTTGTGAACGGTTTCAAAATACTGTTCATGTTGTATGCAATATATGATATGAAATGTATATGAAGTTGTCTTTTTAAAAAGAAAGGTTCAAACATACTAAATGAATTTGTTGAATGGAATTGGGTGCTTCATAAAGTTTTAAAATAAAAGTTTAGTTTTTCTATGGGGTCCATTTATTGTAATTTCCACAACAAAAAGTAATTTCCACTACGCCTAGTAATTTCCACCACCCCATTTCTTTTTAAACAAATAGTTACAAAACTCTAATCACTCATTAAAAACATCTGCATAATTTATGAGGTAATGTTCCACTTCAAGTAAAAACACAAGTAGTTACTCCTTGAAGTGTATCTAACCATTCCAGTGTTATATCTCAGGTTGTGGTGGATGTAAGATTCGTGTTTGGTCCTCATCACAATTAATTTTCCTAATCCATAAATTCATGGGAATTACAATATAGGCATAAACTGCTAAAACTATATATGAAATTGGTCTTCCAGTGAAAAGAAATTATGTGTATCATACTATTTTAAAATAAATGACAAATATTTACATGTGATGGAAATTACATTTGTGCAAGGGGAGTCGGGAAATCTGTTAAAAATCACCAACTTGTCTTAGAATATCAGTGTGTTCTCTTATGAACCATCAAACTAGACTAGTTGTGTTTACCTATCCCAGTGTGACTATATTTTCACACTTTTTTCCCCTTCAAGTTCACAAGGCCAATAGTGCCCATAGTTAAAGAATCACCCATATATATGTGTGTATATATATATATATATATATATATATGTGTGTGTGTGTGTATATATATATATATATATATATATATATATATATATATATATATATATATATATATATATATATGTGTGTGTGTGTGTGTGTGTGTGTGTGTGTGTGTGTGTGTGTGTGTGTGTATATAATGAGAGTAGGTTGTTTCTGACAAGTTCTCCAGGCAGAAAAGCTCTTTTGATTAGAGAGGCCAGAGAACAATGGCCAAACTAATCATTCTCCACTGACTGAAACTTGGCAATTAAAGATTTAAAAACTATTGGCTGGTTCAATGTCCAGTTTTGGTGAGCCTGTACTCCCTGTATCCTCAGATTCCTGTTCTCAGCTCACAGGTTTCTGATACTGTAGCCCATCCCCCTCAAGGCTCAACTTGTTTTGCATTATGAGATGCTTTTCTGCTCACCATAATTGTAAAAAGTGGATATTATCTGAATTATTTTACCCTTCCTTTGGCAGCATGGTGGTGTAGTGGTTAGCACTGTCGCCTCACAGCAAGAAGGTTCTGGGTTGTCAAGAAGAAGAAGACCCTTCCTTTCAGCTCAGACCAGTCTGGCTATTCTCTGCTGACCTATTTCATCCACATTTCATCATCTCAGCTCTTCACAACATGTATTGAGCAACATAATCAAACCAAATTATTCTGTAAGTGTTCAGAAGGGATTTTATTAGCACTGCATTATCTAATGAGAATGACCACAAAGGAGCTTGATTGTATTTGGAACACACATTTTATTTCTTTTGGGACGTCTTTTACCCTGATCGCTTGGTGATGATTTTATTTCTCTGTTTGTAGGAGACAGTGCGATTATGTATTCACTGTGTTTTGGTTTGTTGGTATGGTGTTTTTGAAATCAAATAATAACCAAAGAGCTCATTTGCTTAAAGCAGATATGCAGAACCTTTATTTTTAAACACATTTCTGAGTGGATAGTATCTCCAACCTTGACTCTTGTTTGCTGCATAAATGTGTATTTTATTTATATATATATATTTGCAAATTATTTTTATTGGTTTTCTTTTCAAGTCAAAATTATACAATGATGATATCAATGAATAGAATGTTTTACAAATGACAGCATGAAATTAGAATTATAAGACCCAAAAATAATAACCCATTAAGACTCAGTATTTAGATTCTGGGTCAAAGTTTGGACATGAATACACTTACAGTGGTGCTTGAAAATTTGTAAACCCTTTTGAATTTTCTATATTTCTGCATAAATATGACCTAAAACAACATCATATTTTCACACAAGTCTTAAAAGTAGATAAAGAGAACCCAGTTAAACAAATGAGACAAAAATATTATACTTGGTCATTTATTTATTGAGGAAAATGATCCAATATTACATATCTGTGAGTGGCAAAAGTATGTGAACCTTTGCTTTTAGTATCTGGTGTGACTCCCTTGTGCAGCAATAACTGCAACTAAACTGCAACAGTAACTGTTGATCAGTCCTACAGCCCATTCCTCCGTACAGAACAGCTTCAGCTCTGGGATGTTGGTGGGTTTCCTCACATGAGCTGCTCGCTTCAGGTCCTTCCACAACATTTCGATTGGATTAAGGTCAGGACTTTGACTTGGCCATTCCAAAACATTAACTTTATTCTTCTTTAACCATTCTTTGGTAGAACAACTTGTGTGCTTAGGGTCATTGTCTTGCTGCATGACCCACCTTCTCTTGAGATTCAGTACATGAACAGATGTCCTGACATTTTCCTTTAGAATTCGCTGCTATAATTCAGAATTCATTGTTCCATCAATGATGGCAAGTCGTTCTGGCCCAGATGCAGTAAAATAGGCCCAAACCATGATACTACCACCACCATGTTTCACAGATGGGATAAGGTTCTTATGCTGGAATGCAGGGTTTTCCTTTGTCCAAACATAACACTTCTCATTTAAACCAAAAAGTTCTATTTTGGTCTCATCCGTCCACAAAACATTTTTCCAATAGCGTTCTGGCTTGTCCACGTGATCTTTAGCAAACTGTAGACAGGCAGCAATGTTCTTTTTGGAGAGCAGTGGCTTTCTCCTTGCAACCCTGCCATGCACACCATTGTTGTTCAGTGATCTCCTGATGGTGGGCTCATGAACATTAACATTAGCCAATGTGAAAGAGGCCTTCAGTTGCTTAGAAGTTACCCTGGGGTCCTTTGTGACCTCGCCGATTATTACACGCCTTGCTCTTGGAGTGATCTTTGTTGGTCAACCACTCCTGGAGAGGGTAACAATGGTCTTGAATTTCCTCCATTTGTACACAAATTTGTCTGACTGTGGATTGATGTAGTCCAAACTCTTTAGAGATGGTTTTGTAACCTTTTCCAGCCTGATGAGCATCAACAACGCTTCTTCTGAGGTCCTCAGAAATCTCCTATGTTCGTGCCATGATACACTTCCACAAACATGTGTTGTGAAGGTCAGACTTTGATAGATATCTGTTCTTTCAATAAAACAGGGTGCCCACTCACACCTGATTGTCATCCCATTGATTGAAAACACCTGACTCTAATTTCACCTTCAAATTCTAATCCTAGAGGTTCACATACTTTTGCCACTCACAGATATGTAATATTGGATCATTTTCCTCAATAAATAAATGACCAAGTATAATATTTTTTGCCTCATTTGTTTAACTGGGTTCTCTTTATCTACTTTTAGGACTTGTGTGAAAATCTGATCATGTTTTAGGTCATATTTACGCAGAAATATAGAAAATTCTAAAAGGTTCACAAACTTTCAAGCACCACTGTACACACACATTAACTCACTTACAGACGCAGTACAGATTACAATTAAAAACTCACAAATGAAAAAAGGGGGGGAGAGGGAAAAAAATGGGGACCTTTCTGAATGACACAATCCAGCAGGTGTATATTAAATGTCATTCCCACTTACTTATAGCACACAAAGACTACATACATCTAAAATATATATATAATATATTTGAGAGTTAAAATCGACTGCAAAGTTGGCATTCGAGCTGCCCCACTGAGCCAGCCAGCCCTGAGAGCATGACGTTACAGGGTTAACCAGTTTTAAGGCCGAGGCTTTTGACAGCTATTGAGGTATTTCACCTGACGTCACAGGGTCACGTGACGCCCCGGTGTCCGCCATTTTGGACGGCAAGCTAGCTAATGTCAACATCATAGTACCTAGTATGTTGCTGTAGCAACGTTTACGTTCAGTCATTTGGATGACTGTTAAAACCTTTCAGTCTCAAGTTTTTCCTTTACTGTATTTACTAGTTTACTGAGCCAGCCAGCCCCGGAGCGCTAGCTAGCGCCGGCCAGCCCCGGAGCGCTAGCCAGCGCCGGCCAGCCCCGGAGCGCTAGCCAGCGCCGGCCAGCCCCGGAGCGCTAGCCAGCGCCGGCCAGCCCCGGAGCGCTAGCCAGCCCCGGCCAGCCCCGGAGCGCTAGCCCGCCCCGGCCAGCCCCGGAGCGCTAGCCAGCCCCGGCCAGCCCCGGAGCGCTAGCCAGCCCCGGCCAGCCCCGGAGCGCTAGCTAGCCCCGGCCAGCCCCGGAGCGCTAGCTAGCTAGCCCGCCCCGGCCAGCCCCAGAGCGCGCTCAGTAAACTAGTAAATACAGTAAAGGAAAAACTTATAACGGGCCATGTCTCAACAGACTAAGAAGTTATTTAAATGACATTTAATAACATTTTGTTTATCCTGAGGACCGAAAGTAAATGAAAATGTGAACAAATCTTAGCTGTCAGTGAACAGTCCTGGTGGAAGCAGGTAAACGTCATTCTCTAAGCCTGCTAACCTCAGTTTTTGCAAATACCTCTCCCTCTGCTCGCCCTGTAAATGCCCTACGTCGCTGGATAGTGAAGGTGTTTTCTGCATCTCGCTCCTTTTTCTTTTATGTTTTTCGTTTGTCGCCTTCCTCGCATTCAAACTGATTCAAGCCGTGCCGTCCAAAATGGCAGCATCACATGACTTGGTCACGTAAGTGAAATACCTCAATAGACCAAAGTCATATAAATAAAAATTTATGGTGAAAGTAAGAAATACTGTTACCGACTTGCTCAACTAAGACTGATTTGACTTAATTGATTGTAGGTTGACTCTCATTAAAACAGGATAGGTGTTATAACTTATGCAACATACATGTACATGCATGCATTTTCACTGATAAAATGTAAAAGACTAATTAAATAATCAGATGAACTAAGACAATCACATTCTGAAGCAAATTAAACAATCTTATACCGGTAACTTAAACACACAATGCAAGTTACATGTATTAATCTAAATGCAGGTAAACAACATGTTTTTGTTGTTTTGTATCCAAATGAGAGTCATATCTTATCCGTCTGTGTTCTCGCTTCTTGAAGGCCGATCTTGTGGCCAATTGTTTGGAAACAATCTGATTTTCAGTTGTTCGTTCAGTTCTCTGCTCATTCGCTTCTTCCATGTAAGGGCGAGATGACAGCAATATATCCAGCAGAGAAATCAGACAGCTGGTCCACTCATTCTCCATTTTCTCCATATTGAGTACTCCGCCATTACTGCTTGGCTCAAGCAATTACTAAAACCCAGGATGGGACTGTACGTCACTGGTTTTAGCAACAACCACGGGGATGTCACTGCCCAAGCAATATGTCACATCCCATTCTGTCCCGGGTTTTACCAACAACCCTTGGCTCACACTCCGGGAGAACTGGTGCAACTGAACTTACGTTCCTTTTAAATAAATAAATAAATACTTTCCTTTTTTGTAGTTTTATTTAATTGTTGGTACTGCACCCTCTTTCAATACGGGCTTATAGCCAATGCTTCTCAACAGATCAGAGGTTTCATATGAATCTTCAGTAAAATGTGCAGAGCAGAAGAGAGACCACTTCATAGGTGCCCAATGTGCCCGTGAACTTCTCACAAAACTCGTCCAAATCTTTGCAGTTTGAACATTCTTGGGCCATGAATGCAGCATAAATCCACCTTCTGTCGTGTTGCTGCACCTGCCAGCAACATATCTACATGGCATGGCGATAAATTAACTCAAAATGGAGGATCAGAGTTGCAGTCAGCTCTGTGTTTTAGTATAGCGGAAATGGCGATGAGACCGATAGACTTCCTGCTGTGGCATCACAGACGTCAAGGTCATTCACTCAGACCGCTACCTATATGAATCACTTTAATCATAAAAATTACTATTAGATTTATTGTTAATGCTTAAAACTATTTCTATGCCATTCTTGAGGTCTCAAGGCATTTCTAAACAAAAAGTGGGGCTATGGTTCTGCGTATCTGCTTTAAGGAGTATGCTATGGTGTCATTTTGTCTGTCTCCATTATCAATATAGTGTCTGGAATTTTGGGGGGGAAAACAACGCATGGTATACAAATAAGGAACAGAAAATATGTGCTACAGATTTGTTTTCAAAGGACCTAGTATAGTTTACAATTGAGACTTTCTGTGGGCACACAAATTAGCCATGACAGCATGTATAGCTGCATTATGTCTAGATTAGAGAGAATCCATAAAGGTGGCAAGACATGTCTCAGAGGAAGAGTACATAAACTCCAAGGTCTTATGTTGTGACTGTATTATTTGGCATTATGCCAAATGGATTTGTATGTTTGTGTCTTTGACCTAAGCAGCCTTTTTGGCTCAAAGAGTCGCCGATTCGATTCCTGAGACCGGCAGGAAAAATGTGAGGAGAGTTGAGTGAATGAGCAGCATTTTCCCCTCTCTCTATAACATGGCTGAAGTGCCCTTGAGCAAGGTATCAACTGCTCCCCCGATACTGTAGCATAGCTGCCCACTGCTCTGGGTGTGTGTGCTCATTGCTTACTTGTGTGTGGATGCGTGTGTTTACTGCTTCAGATGGGTTCAATGCAGAGGAGGAATTTCGCTGTGCTTGAGTGTACATGGGACAAAAATAAAGGCTTCTTCTTCTTCTTCTTTCAAGATGGCATGGCAGTGCAGTGGTTAGTACTGTCGTCTCACAGTAAGAAAGTTCTGGGTTCAAACCTTGCAGCTGATTGGAGCCTTTTCCTTATGGAGTTTGCATGTTCTCCTCATGCCTGCATCAGTTTCCTCTGTCCAAAGACATGTGGATTAGGTCAACGGGCTACTCTAACTTGCTCATGAATGTGAATGTCTGTGTTGGCCCTGTGATGGAATGGCAACTTGTCCAGGGTGTACCCCACCTCTTATCCAATGTCAGTTGGGATTGGGTCCCATGACCTGCAATGGATAAGTGGTATAGAAAATAAAATGTTCTTACAAATTTTGAAATGTATTGAGATGTAAGGGACATTAATTAATGACATTTAAGGACATTAATATAAGGATCATTTACCATAGGTGAACAATAATAGTTTATGTAAATTAATTACATTTATGAAAGACAGATAGTAGTGTTTTATTAGATTTTTTTTAAATCAGCCACTACATGTATGTATATTCCAAAATGCTGTAACTTCTACACATTTAAATGTGACAGTGGTCCATGCTAAATTTCAAATCCAATTACATGGAGTACACTCAGGGCCGTACCCAGGATTTTTCAAATACCGAGGTCAAACATGGCTGACAGCACCGAAGCCCCCCGGTACAACTTAAATAAATAAATAAATAAATAAATAAGGATAGATTTGGTGGAGGACACATTTATTTTAACAATTCTAAAACTGTGGCACCATAACTGTGGTGTTTTATCTGACATAAAAGTAGAAAAGTAGTGAACTCTTGAACTGAGTATACATACCTAAAGTACCAGTTACCTAAAGTATTAGCATTATTTACATTGCAGCATACACATGACAGAAAGGGTGTGAACTGCTGAATTGTAAGCTTAGTATTACACCTTATAATAATAGTGTGAGTGAGTGTGTGTGTGTGAGAGAGAGAGCGTGAGAGAGTTTGTGTGTTATTTGTGGGTGTCTGTATGTGTAGAGACATTCTGAGCAGTAATGTAAAGGCATCAGTCTATCTGGCTGTCTTGAATTGAGATCCATTTGCATGCATTCTCTGAAACAGAGTGTTCTCACCATTGCCTGTAATGTAAGTTTGGCTTGCAACACATTTACTTTAACAATTCTTAAACTGTGCCATCAGAACTGTGGAGTTTTGTCTGACATAAAAGTCAAAACTGAACTGAGTGTATTGCTCAGCTACCTGAAGTATTGGCATTATTTACATTTCATTATCTTAAATTACATTAGAATGTAGAGCTATTAGTTCTGTGTGAAGACTATGCATTAGAGAGAGTGTGTGAGAGTGTATTATTTGTGTGTATGTGTGTGTGTCTGTATTTGTGTGTCTGTGTGTGTGTGAGTGAGTGAGAGAGAGTTATGAGAGAAAGAGAGAGTTACTCGAACAAGCCCGTTTACTCAGCCCTGCACAGGGCTGCCTGTGACAACGTAGTTTTGAATGTTTCTCGAAATGCTAACTAAAATATAATAGGCAATGACAATGAAACGTTTCCCCTAGGAAAGTTGGCATGACACTGCTGAACGGTCTGCCACTGCACTGACAATATTTTCTCATCTTCCCTCCTTCTCTTTCCCTGCTCTTCTGTTGGCTGTCCAAACCTTAATTTAGTTTGTTGCAACTTTTTCATTTTGCACTCTGGTAAAGCTCTATAATGCTATGTGACTATTAGCTTACGTTAGCCCCGGCCGACACTAGTATAGGCTACGTCGCGTGACGCTGCGTTAGACACGGCAACGATAGAGATAGAGGCTAAGAGATTTCAGATGACATTAGACAAATGTGAATTTTATTGGGGGGAAATACAGATGACATGTGGATGCGGACGCTGCGTTTTACATTGATCACTGCTCGAATTCAGCGTACTCCAATTTGACATTTCTGAAAAAAATACCGAGGACATGACCTCGGTGTCCTCAATGGTAGTTACGGCCATGAGTACACTGTCACTGTCCAAATTTCAAGATTGATGTTTTTGAAGTTTTTATCCCCTGCTGGCCAAAAGGCCTGAAGGGGGATTATGTCATGGCGATGTCCATCTGTCCTGGGAAGGGTGCTCACCTTCTGAAATCAACTCCTCTCACAATTTTTGGAAGAATTTCACAAAACTTGCCAGGATTCTTTGTTATATGTCAGTAATATCCATATTGTAATTTTGGTCACATTTTACCAGAGTTACAGCACTTGATTAACAAAATTATAATTTGACAATTTCCCTTGCAGAAAAAACACATGAATTTCCCATGTATTTCACATGTGATCACATGTTACCACATGTGGTAACGTGGAATACATGGTATCAGATTTTGTAATGTGTTACCATGTAGAGCACATGTAGAAAACATGTTATCACGTGTAAAACATTCCCACATGTGATTCACATAAAATTGGGCCAAAACCACATGTTTCCCATGTGCAAATAACATGTTTCCCATGTGCAAAACACATTTTCCACATATTTCACATGTGAGAAATCACATGTGAAGTTCATGTGGTTTTTCTGTAAGGGCGAGAGTGTGTTTTCTTTCTGAAATCAACTCCTCTCACAATCTTTGGAGGAATTTCACAAAACTTGGCAAAAGGCATTGTTGTATGTCGGTAGTATGCATATTGTTACTTTGTTCAATTCGGTCGCATTTTACCAGAGTTGTGGCCCTTGATTAACAATCTTGTACTTTCACAATTTCACGAAGGTGTGCCTGCCTTCTGAAATCAACTCCTCACAATCTTTGGAGGAATTTTACAAAACTTGGCAAAAGGCATTGTTGTATGTCGGTAGTATGCATATTGTTACTTTGTTCAATTCGGTCGCGTTTTACCAGAGTTGTGGCCCTTGATTAACAACCTTGTACTTTCATAATTTCACAAAGGTGTGCTTGCCTTCTGACATCAACTCCTCTCACAATTTTGGGATGAATTTCTCGAAGCTTGGCAAAAGGCCTTGTTATATGATGGTAATATGCATATTACGATTTAATTTCATTTGTCAAAATTTTACCAGAGTTTTGGCCCCTGATTAAATAACTTGTACTCTGACAATTTCATGAGGGTGTACGTTCTTCTGAAATCAACTCCTCTCACAATTTGGAGATTAATTTCACCAAACTTGGCAACAGGCTTTGTTATATGACAGTTAAACGCATATTGAAATTTCGTTTAATTTGGGCAAATTTTACCAGAGTTATGCCCTTAATTATTAGCAAACTTGTACTTTGGCAATTTCGACAATGTATGCTTGCTTTCTGAAATCAATTTCCCTCACAATTTTTGGAGGAATTTCACAAAACTTGACAGGATTCTTTGTTATATGTCGGTAATACACATATTGCAATTTCGTTCAATTCAGTCGCATTTTACCAGAGTGATGGCATAGTTGCCAGCGGGGAATATTATGCTCTCAGAGCACTCTTGTTACTGCAATGCAAACACTATGTCCTCTTTTCTTTCCCCCCTCACACATTTCGTGTTTTCAACAGGTACCTTTTGTTTGAAGTTGGCTTATGCAGATACTTATCAAAATGACAACTGTTCTGCCTTATTGGCTGCCGCCAGCTTATAGTAAACTAATGCTTTATCATAGCTGTGTCATGTACACGGCCCTTTTTACTGTGTCTTGTGTAACTACATTCTGTTCTTCATTACACAGTTAACCATGACTAATCAAAAAAGGCACCTTGAGCCACAATTATTCAGCATGTTAAATTTAACAATTTCCTACTGTAAATTAGGATTACTCGTCCATGACATTGTTTCTGTTGCTGTTTGGGTGCTTTGCATTTTTGCCCTGGAGGTTTATCAGTATGTGGCTACACTGTACTGAAAGAAAAGATGAAATCTGGTAACTGAAATACCAGTTTCATTTCCAGAACATGTGGTATAATTACAGGTTGTCTTCTATTGTAGAAAGAAACAGAAACACAAGCATTTACAAAACATATGGTTATGCCATAGTGCATGATCAAAGAATTTTTTTTTCATCATGTTTCATCATTTTTACACAATGCAATCTCGTCGTCTTTGCCTTTTTGTTAAAATACTTCACACGACTTCTCTGGATCCCATAAGGAAATGACCTTTAAGCTGATCAGATGCATTACATGCAGACAGTTTTTGGCGTTTCCATTGTATTTTTCAGTCTTCATCAGAAAATGATGAAATTTCATAACGTGTATTTTGAACATCATTTGATAATCCAGTTTCGTAGTTTGACAATGTCCTTGGTGAAACAAAACTATCATTATAGTAAATCAGATAAAATATATCACTACAGTTATTTTCAAGGCAACCTGCTTTATGTAACTACAGTCTAATATATCTACAGTGGCTTAAAAAAAAAATTTGACCCCCCCCCCCCCCCCCCCGAAATTTATTGTATTTGTCTGAATAGCAAATAATAAATGCACATATTCTTCCTGTTAGTAATTTATTGCAAATTTATGCTCTCTTATAGTGAATTTTACATGTTAAATTTACTTATATGTCAGCAAGTATTTCAAAGAAAATCAAAAACTGAAAAATGCTGCTTGTGTAAATATTCAACCTCCCATGAAAGATTTCTTAATGAGGACACAGCTGACTTCACAAGTGAAATATTAAAACAGATTCCATTTTCTCAGTTGAACTGAGAAAGTTGTTGGCTATTGAAGAGACTGCCAGTGTGAAGGAAAGGCTGAAAGTGAAGGCTTAGGAGCATTCTACAGTTAAAGATAATGTATTACAATTTCATAACTTAAGAACAGGGTGGCACGGTGGTGTAGTGGTTAGCATTGTTGCCTCACAGCAAGAAGGTTCTGGGTTCGAGCTCAGTGGCTGGTGGGGGCTTTTCTGTGTGGAGTTTGCATGTTCTCCTCATGTCTGTGTGGGTTTCCTCTGGGTGCTCTGGTTTCCCCCACAGTTCAAAGACATGCAGTTAGGTTAACGTGGGGCGGCCTTGGGCTGAAGTGCCCTTGAGCAAGGTACCTGACCCCTGACTGCTCCCCGGGTGCTGTAGTATGGCTGCCCACTGCTCTGGGTGTGTGTACGTGTGTTCACTGCTTCAGATGGGTTAAATGCAGAGGATGGATCTCACTGTGCTTGAAATGTGCATGTGACAAATAAAGGTTTTTTCTTTCTTCTTAACAGGATGTAAATTATATTGAAGTATTTGGACATCCCAATAAGCGCTGTTGGATCAATAGTGTAGGAGTGGAAACTGCAGTATATCACACAATGACTACCTAGATATGGCTGTCCTTCATAACTCAGCACAAAAACAAGACAGAGATTAGTGACGGAAGCCACAGTAAGACCATCAGTCATTCTGAAGGAGTTGCAGAGTACAGTAGCTAAGAGTGGGTTGAAGGTGCACCAGACAACCATTTCAAGGGTTCTGCATTATTGAGGACTGTCTGGGATGGTGGCTAGAAAAGACTTTCTAAGGAAGGAAATTTTTAAGAAAGAGCCAAGTGAAAGCATGAGAATGTCCCAGTGAAGATATATGTGGGGTTTTTTGTGTTTGTTTGTTTGTTTGTTTGTTTGTTTTTTAATGAGGCTACAAATCAAGATACTGCATTTGGACAAAGCTCTATACCGTATATGGTGAAAACCTAATGCAGGCCATACATCAAATAGTGTCAGAGTGCAGGCACTTACAGATGTATGTGCAGGGAAGAGCGGAGAGCAAACTGGAAACAAAGCCAAATCGCAAAGCAAAGAAGCGTGGTCAAAAGGCAGGCAAGGGTTGGTCGATCAGCAAACAGGGCAATATAGAAAAGACAAGTGACGTAGACGAAGAGAGATAACGAGGGTCAGAAATACTAGAGTCAGGCAGCGATAGAAAGGCTTGGTATAGACTGGAAAACACAGAACAATACTTCGCATTGAAGGTGTGTGAGAGAGAGGCTTAAGTAGTGTGGCTGATGAGTGTGAATGAACAACAGCTGATTTCTATTGAGGTATTTCACCTGACGTCACAGGGTCACGTGACGCCCCGGTGTCTGCCATTTTGGACGGCAAGCTAGCTAATGTCAACAACAGTAGCTGGTATGTTACTGTAGCAATGTTTACGTTCAGTCATCTGGATGACTGTTAAAACCTTTCAGTCTCAAGTTTTTCCTTTACTGGATTTACTAGTTTACTGAGCCAGCCGGCCCCGGAGCGCTAGCTAGCCAGCCAGCCGGCCCCGGAGCGCTAGCTAGCCAGCCAGCCGGACCCGGAGCGCTAGCCAGCCAGCCCCGGAGCGCTAGCCAGCCGGCCCCGGAGCGCTAGCTAGCTAGCCAGCCAGCCAGCCCGCCCCGGAGCGCTAGCTAGCTAGCCAGCCAGCCAGCCAGCCCCGGAGCGCTAGCCAGCCAGCCGGCTCCGGAGCGCTAGCCAGCCAGCCGGCCCCGGAGCGCTAGCCAGCCGGCCCCGGAGCGCTAGCCAGCCGGCCCCGGAGCGCTAGCCAGCCGGCCCCGGAGCGCTAGCCAGCCGGCCAGCCAGCCCGCCCCGGAGCGCTAGCTAGCCAGCCAGCCAGCCAGCCGGCCCCGGAGCGCTAGCTAGCCAGCCAGCCGGCCCCGGAGCGCTAGCTAGCCAGCCAGCCGGCCCCGGAGAGCTAGCCAGCCAGCCGGCCCCGGAGCGCTAGCTAGCCAGCCAGCCGGCCCCGGAGAGCTAGCCAGCCAGCCGGCCCTGGAGCGCTAGCTAGCCAGCCAGCCGGCCCCGGAGAGCTAGCCAGCCAGCCGGCCCCGGAGCGCTAGCTAGCCAGCCAGCCGGCCCCGGAGCGCTAGCTAGCCAGCCAGCCGGCCCCGGAGCGCTAGCTAGCCAGCCAGCCGGCCCCGGAGCGCTAGCTAGCCAGCCAGCCGGCCCCGGAGCGCTAGCCAGCCAGCCGGCTCCGAAGCGCTAGCCAGCCGGCCCCGGAGCGCTAGCTAGCCCCGGAGCGCTAGCTAGCCAGCCAGCCAGCCCGCCCCGGAGCGCTAGCCAGCCAGCCAGCCCGCCCCGGAGCGCGCTCAGTAAACTAGTAAATACAGTAAAGGAAAAACTTATAACGGGCCATGTCTCAACAGACTAAGAAGTTATTTCAATGACATTTAATAACATTTTGTTTATCCTGAGGACCGAAAGTAAATGAAAATGTGAACAAATCTTAGCTGTCAGTGAACAATCCTGGTGGAAGCAGGTAAACATCGTTCTCCAAGCCTGCTAACCTCAATTTTTGCAAATACCTCTCCCTCTGCTCGCCCTGTAAATGCCCTACGTCGCTGGATAGTGAAGGTGTTTTCTGCATCTCGCTCCTTTTTCTTTTATGTTTTTCGTTTGTCGCCTTCCTCGCATTCAAACTGATTCGAGCCGTGCCGTCCAAAATGGCAGCGTCACATGACTTGGTCACGTGAGTGAAATACCTCAATAAGCTGGTGACAGGGGGTGCTGTGCTCTTTGGGAATTGTAGTTCTGAATGGCCATGTTTGTAGTTTGGCTAGCGCTGTCATTCCCAATGCCTTTACTGATAAATCGTACCATTACTACAGTGAACTAGTGTCAAAATTGAAAGGAATATGGATGGAATAAAATATAGGAGGATGTTACAAGAGAACTTGCATGAGTTTTGTAAAGGAAAGAAGAAGAACAAAAACAACTTTATTTATCACATGTACACTTAAGCACATTCTCTGCATTTAACCCATCTGAAGCAGTGAACATACACATGCACAGTGAGCGCACACACACATACCCAGAGCAGTGGGCAGCCATGCTACAGCATCCAGGGAGCAGTTGGGGGTTAGGCGCCTTGCTCAAGGGCACTTCAGCCCAAGGCCGCCCCATGTTAACCTAACCACATGTCTTTGAACTGTGGGGGAAACCAGAGCACTCAGAGGAAACCCATGTAGACACGGGGAAAACATGCAAACTCCACACAGAAAGGCCCCCGTCAGCCACTGGGCTTGAACCCAGAACCTTCTTGCTGTGAGGCAACAGTGCTAACCACTACACCACCGTGCCGCCCTAAAAGAATATTCCAAGTGTTGTTTGTGGAAACAAAATGATTTACCTTCAGTTTGAGAGACAAAACAACTATCTTGCTCTCTCACCACACATGTACATCTTGAGCTTGCTATGTACCAAAACTCAATATCTAAAGCAACTATCCCTTTTCTAAAGAAGAAGAAGAAGAAGAACTCAAGCTTGGGAGAAACTTCACCTTTCAGCAGAACAACAGTTCCAAACACAAAGCCAAAGCAATGCAGGAGTGGTTAAGAAAAAAAAAAAAGCTGAATGTTCTACAATGGCCAAGTCAAAGTGCTTAAAGTGCATATTCTGGACCAATTTTGTTTTTTTTATATGAAAGTATGTCCCTTTACACACTCATCCAGAAGGGTAATTTTGCACAAGGCCATCTGTCTACAGCAGAAAAAAATAAAATAACAAAATGCGTCTGGAAAAATCCCAAGGGAGTCTGGAGCCAGATTCGTGACGTTACCTGCGGAAGCGCCAGCAGGCTGCAAGAGCTTTGCACAGTTTCAGTGCACAGCCTGTGTAGACCAAGCGCTCCCATTTCTCTCTTATTGTCCGGTCTGTTGGAAAACGATGAGTACTAATCCCATCAAGATTGGTGTTGCTACATCCTCCTACGATACATCTGTTAACCATTTTAATAATTACGTGATAACATTGAAGAAATTTGCAGAAAACCACCAGGTCGTTTTCTCATAAACAAACCAGCGCTGACGTAGGATTCAGAGGGAGGCGTCCCACACGCAACATCACAAAAATCAATGTTTGCCGGGAAATCCAAATGCCAAGTTTTTTCAGAGGCGGACCAATTCGCCTCAAATGGCTTGATTTCAACTGAATTTTTCTGGTATTGCGCAAGGTAAAAAAATTGCACAAAATGCAAAATGTTACAGATATTTGACCAAAGTTTAATATAAAATAGGAGAATTGCATTGATCTTGCTCCTGAATTTACCCGTGATATGCACTTTAAGACTTAAAGCTGTCACTGTAAAAGGTGGTTCTACCAAATACTATTCTGAAAGGCTTGAATACTTGTGCAAGCAGCATTTTTCAATTTTTCATTTTTTTTAAAGATCTGCTGACAGATCATTCATTTTTACTTTGGAAATATATTTTAAGAGCATATTGGTTTGCAATCAGAATATTGGCTGCAACAATCTGCATAAGTGCCGACTGTAATCCAGATAAATTTGATGACTTTTAAGCAGGTTGAATACTTTTGCAAGACACCATATTTATTTGGTGAAATCCATGAGCGGGTATTCTTAGATCGAATAAGGTGTGATAGTCTCACATATTAGTAACTTCGAAAGACAGTTCAAAGTGTACAGCCTAATGAATTAATCATATAATGTGCCGCCATGTGTCGTGTTTGATTTGTGTAGATATTGTTCATGTAATCATTTATTTATTTATTGCATACATGATCCATTTTTATGTTTTCGTTCATCAGATCAGTGGGCATCTGGTACCCATGTAACATTATGCCTCAGAGAGTTGTGTTTTGCATCAGTACTTAGGAATGCTAATAGAAACTATGCAAATGAAATTAGCTCACAAGTAGGTCACAGAATCAAAATGCCACACTAAAGTAAATAAACCAGAAATAGCTTATTGAGTCACTTCCTGTCTCAGTTAAAAACAAATGTCATTTCCTTAAAAAGAAAACTGGTCATGATGCACAGTGGATCAACAGCTTCTTTGTTCAGCTGCTGCACTTTGATCACAAGGATGAGAAGGTTGTAGGTCACGTTTCCATCACTAAATGGGATAGGTACAGGGTTGATAAGCCATCTGTCATCAGAATAATTATCAATGCCACTCTATTTTGACCAGGACAATGTTGAATGGTTATTGGAATGAACTGATCATTGAAAGACCCCGCTACCTTTAGCATCAAAACTATCTCTTGATCTTCTTTCCCCTTTAAGCTTGCTTTTCTTTTCTACTTTCCTGTTTTTGTTTCTGTATCAGTCACAGATTCTAAATGCCACACTAAAGCTCCATGGTTTCCTTTTTACAATCTATTTTTCATGGACACTCATCTTCACTCTTACTACACTTATATTACAGCCCCATTATTATGTGGCTAGAATAATTTTTAAAGCAATCTCCTGAATATATAAATATTCATATAATAGTGATTTATTGTAATTCATTTCAGAGCATTTTCATTTTGATGCTTCAGAGTTGCAAAGAAAGGTAACCAGTTCTCTAAGTAAGGAATAAAAGGGTGGCACGGCAGTGTAGTGGTTAGCACTATCGCCTCACAACAAGAAGGTTCTGGGTTCAAGCCCAGTGGTCGATGGGGCCTTTCTGTGTGGAGTTTGCACGTTCTCCCCATGGGTTTTCTCTGGGTGCTCCGGTTTCCCCCACAGTACAAAGACGTGCTGAGGTGCCCTTGAGCGAGGCACCTATTACTGCCCCCCAACTGCTCCCTGTGTCATGGTCCTACCTGTGGGCTTCTCTCTTCAGGTAACATCTCCACTCAGCATTACCGGCCATGCCCGCACTCACTTCCTCTTATTAACTTTCAGTGACTGTCATTGGCTGTTGCCGATCACCTGCTTCCCCCTGGGTGTATTTAAGCTGCAGTTCTCCCTAGCCTCAGTGTCAGATCATCTGCTACTCTCAGCCTGATAACCTGCTCTGTGTTCCTACTTCTCTGACTCCTGATATTGTGCTGTTCCGTTTGACTCTGTCTGCTCTCCAGCCCCGGTAACCTGATCTGCCTTCTGTCCTGTTGACTCTGCCTCTTGCACCTTTGCCTGTTCTCCAGCTCGGTCAGCCCTGCTGCTAGCCTGCAGCCACAGCTCTCTGGCTATGCCAGATCCTGTCAGGTCTCAGAAGCTAAGTAGGGTCAGGCCTGGTCTGTACTTGGATGGGAGACCTCAGACATCACCACCAGCCATCCCTGCCTCTGGATTTCACCCACACATTCTCCCCTTTCCCCTATTATTAATAAACTGTGGTTTGAGCGCATTTGATCTCCTCTCCTGTCTGTTCCATGACAGAACGATCTGACCACAACATGGAGTCAGCGCCTGAACCCTCTGCCCTAGACTGGCGCAGCAAGTGGGGCACGCAGGCACTGGTGGACGCCTTTCTGCACAGCCTGGCCGACTACATTAAGGACGAATTGGTCTCGCACGAACAACCATCGACACTCGATGAGGCCATTGCATTGACCGCCGGGTCCAGACCTGTCGACGAGAGAGGGCCCGCCAGACTCAGTCAGTCACCAGCGCACGGAGTAACCCAGCCCCTTCTACGTCTCCTGCTGCTTCTCCGCCGAGCCTTCTGGACCAGGCAGAGCCCATGGAGATCGGCCGTGCTTCCCTCAGCCCGGCAGAGCGCCAGCGTTGGATCACCTCCAATCTGTGTCTGTACTGTGGGGGTGACGGTCACCGTGCTGCCTCTTGCCCAGTAAAAGCGACGAGCTCACTGGCTATGGGAGGGGTCCGGCTGGGCTCAATGATCATCCAGTCCTCCACCAGCCAGAAACCTATGCTCCAAGTTCGTCTTCATCTGTTGGATTCCACCCACACCCTGGTCGACTCTGGCGCCGAGGCTAACATCATGGACACCGAACTTGTGCACCAGTTGGGTCTGCAAAGCCTTCACTTATCCTCTCCCATTCCAGCCAGGGCACTGGATGGCCATCTTCTTGGCACCGTCGCCCGCCTCACTGCCCCTGTCCCAATGACTCTGTCAGGCAACCACCACGAAACCATCCAGTTTCACCTGCTCCGGAACCTGCTCCGTTCCCCGGACCAACCTCTCATCCTGGGCTATCCATGGCTCCGCCAACACAGTCCTCACCTCGACTGGGCCACTGGCGCGATAAGAGAATGGGGCAAGAACTCCCACTGGACCTGCTTACGGGCCGCCACTCTAACCCCCCGTACTCCACCTGCCAGCTCTGCCCCCTCCAAGGACCTGCCCCTCCAGGTGGAGTCTCGTAAGCTAGCACCTCGGTTCATCGGACCATTCCCTGTCCAGAGGATAATCAGCCAGTCTGCTGTCCGGCTCCGACTGCCCAAGTCCATGAGAGTGCACCCCACCTTCCACGTCTCTAAGATCAAGCCAGTACACGAGAGCCCGCTGGTCCCAGCTGCACCTCCTCCTCCTCCTCGTCTCATCGACGGTGGTCCGGTCTACTCCGTCTGACGGGGCCGACGTAGGGGTCCTCACCATGCAGATCTACTCCCGGACCCTGCCCCTGCTCCAACGCCTGAGCCTGACACCGAACCGAATCCTGGGTGGGGGTCCTGGGATGACGATTCTTCTGATGGTGAAGAGGGTGCGGAGGCTATGGACACTGACCGGTCTGAGGAGTTCTAACCCTCCACCGGTATTCCCCCTCCTCCCGC
Source organism: Neoarius graeffei (assembly GCF_027579695.1). NCBI lineage: Eukaryota > Metazoa > Chordata > Actinopteri > Siluriformes > Ariidae > Neoarius > Neoarius graeffei. Next base: position 66,067,124 of record NC_083575.1, on the reverse strand, counting down.
CCGTCTTTGGTGATCTGTGGCTAGGGACTTCTGGGGCCGTCCCTTGAGGGGGGGGTTCTGTCATGGTCCTACCTGTGGGCTTCTCTCTTCAAGTAACATCTCCACTCAGCATTACCGGCCACGCCCGCACTCACTTCCTCTTATTAACTTTCAGTGACTGTCATTGGCTGTTGCCGATCACCTGCTTCCCCCGGGTGTATTTAAGCTGCAGTTCTCCCTAGCCTCAGTGTCAGATCATCTGCTACTCTCAGCCTGATAACCTGCTCTGTGTTCCTACTTCTCTGACTCCTGATATTGTGCTGTTCCATTTGACTCTGTCTGCTCTCCAGCCCCGGTAACCTGATCTGCCTTCTGTCCTGTTGACTCTGCCTCTTGCCTGCCCCTCTTGTACCTTCGTCTGTTCTCCAGCTCGCTCAGCCCTGCTGCTAGCCTGCAGCCACAGCTCTCTGACTACGCCAGATCCCATTAGGTCTCAGAAGCTAAGCAGGGTCGGGCCTGGTCTGTACTTGGATGGGAGACCTCAGACATCACCACCAGCCATCCCTGCCTCTGGATTTCACCCACACATTCTCCCCTTTCCCCTGTTATTAATAAACTGTGGTTTGAGTGCATTTGATCTCCTCTCCTGTCTGTTCCATGACACCCCGGGTGCTGTTAGCATGGCTGCCCACTGCTCTGGGTATGTGTGTTCACTGCTTCAGGTGGGTTAAATGCAGAGAGGAATTTCACAAGTGTATGTGTGATGAATAAAGTTGCTGTTCTTCTTCTTAAAAGACATGACAGGCTGTGCTGTTATAGGATAATAATCAGTGACAGGGTGGTGTGATACAGTATGATGTGAACCAGAGTAGCTGGAAGATAGCTCTTTTCCAATTATGACATATCACAAAGTGTATTATCCCTCTCATACTGCAGCGATTTATCAGCAATTGTAATTTTTAATTTATGAATGGACACTACCTTTTTTTATTATAGTTTAATATGGAACATCTCCTCAACAAGTTGGTTCCTTTTATCACTAACATTATAGTATCTATACACAGTCGTTCCTTTACAAGTCTCTATTTTTTCTTTTTCTTGAAGTTAAGAGAGAGAATAAGACAAACAAATGCAGCTTGTCATATTATCGAACAAAAAAGAGAAGTGCAAAGTGCTCTGGCCTGAAAACTCTCCCATGTTAGAAAACTTACCAAGAGTTACAAAGTACTGACACTGGAGACTCATCTCATCTCATTATCTCTAGCCTCTTTATCCTGTTCTACAGGGTCGCAGGCAAGCTGGAGCCTATCCCAGCTGACTATGGGCAAAAGGCGGGGTACATCCTGGACAAGTCACCAGGTCATCACAGGGCTGACACATAGACACAGACAACCATTCACTTCAGAGTCACCAGTTAACCTAACCTGCATGTCTTTGGACTGTGGGGGAAACCGGAGCACACCCACAACATGCAAACTCTGCACAGAAAGGCCATCGCCAGCCACAGGGTTCGAACCCGGACCTTCTTGCTGTGAGGCAACAGCGCTAACCACTACACCACCGTGCTGCCCACTGGAAACTCCTTTCATAAATTGCTCAGAAAACTTCACCATATCGATGATTATAGTTTTTTTCTTTGTTAAATATCTCATCTCATCTCATTATCTCTAGCCACTTTATCCTTCTACAGGGTCGCAGGCAAGCTGGAGCCTATCCCAGCTGACTACGGGCGAAAGGCGGGGTACACCCTGGACAAGTCGCCAGGTCATCACAGGGCTGACACATAGACACAGACAACCATTCACACTCACATTCACACCTACGGTCAATTTAGAGTCACCAGTTAACCTAACCTGCATGTCTTTGGACTGTGGGGGAAACCGGAGCACCCGGAGGAAACCCACGCGGACACGGGGAGAACATGCAAACTCCACACAGAAAGGCCCTCGCCGGCCCCGGGGCTCGAACCCAGGACCTTCTTGCTGTGAGGCGACAGCACTAACCACTACACCACCGTGCCGCCCTTTGTTAAATATGTACATTTTTATTAATAATAATAATAATAATAATAGAAAATACTACAGTGCATTAATGTGTTGCTGCAGTTTAATTAAAACTTCAAGTTTCATATTTGTATTTTTAGACATATAGACAACTGATGCTATGAGCATTTGCGTGGACTAGGTAGCGTGTCTTCCAGAGCCACAACAATGTGTGCTTTCAAAACCCACAATCAAACTGATTCCTGATAACAGCACATCATAATCCCTGAGTCCTGTGCAACCTGAGGTCATGGCAAAAAAATAGAACATGAGAACAGTTTTCTGTCTCACTGTGGACACATAAAATTACTTTCCACACTATGTCCTCCTGTTTTTGTCTCTTTGGTGGGTGACTAGCTCTGAAATAATACCATGACATGTTGAGCTGATGTCACTGTGAGATGAAAAAAAAAAAAAACCTGCCATGGAAGCATGTGTGGAAATCACCTAAACATGAAAACTGTAAACATGAGTGCTACATTGTTTTCAGTAATGTCATTTTGTGGTATCTTAACACGCTGTATTTATTTAGTTAAAGGTGCTAACTGCAAAGTTCAATTCTGGGCAAAATGTTCTATTTCTGTTGCTGTTGGAGTTTCAAGATGTGTCACTGCTGCACACACCGTGTATCATATGTGTAAATGTTTTGCCGAGATAAAGTGCATCCTGCATTTTACTATTCCGGAGATTGCCGAAGCAAGTAAGCAACAATATCATGCGACCACCGTGGGGCGTGTTTAACCTACTTTTAGCCAAAACAAGTCAGCATGGACAAACATGGCGGACTCAGCTCTCCCACCAGCTAAAAGCCAGCGGAAAAGAAAAGGAAAGCCTGCCTAGTGAGTGCAACTGCAATATAGAGTGAGGTTAGATGACGTGTCCTTTTTCTGGACAGATAACTAAATCATTCTAGCTAGTGCTTAGCGATCTTAACCTTAGAATGCATGGACTCGACACTACGGTAGCGAGTATAGAGTTATACACCTAATGTTTTGATTTTACAGAGAAAGAAACAATAACACAAAAGCAGTAACAGAGAAAAGATATATTTATCCTGTGTTTCACAGATCTATTCACGAATGTCAACCACAAATTATATACCCGCGTGTAGTGGTTCAGTATGGGTGGGTGGCACACAGAGGACGGCAGGACAGAGATCAGGTTCAAAATAGCGTTTATTGCTAGACTTTTCAGTTTAACAATACTTCACTCAAACAGACACACACACACACAACTGGTGTCTTGTTCAGGGATGAGCGCCTCTGCTCTCTGCTCTCCCTGCCTAAATAGGGCGCGGTCACTGGGAAGACACACATAAACACAGGTTAACTGGAGTCAGGTGTAGTGATTCTGCCACTTATCTTCCCTGACTCCGCTCTCCTGTCACAGACCGGCGCTTGACCACGCCCCCGCTGCCACATACCCCCACCGCCCGACTCAGGCCTGCAGCCGACTCCCCCCCCCCCCCCCCGACGGGAGAGGAAGTCCGCCACGACCATCTGCGCCCCCGGCCTGTGGACCACCTTGAAATTAAAGGGTTGGAGTGCCAGATACCAACGGGTGATCCGCGCGTTGGCATCCTTCATGCGGTGGAGCCACTGGAGGGGCGCGTGGTCCGAACAGAGGGTGAAAGGGCGCCCCAGCAGGTAGTACCGGAGGGCGAGGACCGCCCACTTGATGGCCAGACACTCTTTCTCTATGGTGCTGTAGCACCCCTCACGCACCTACAGCTTCCTGCTGATGTACAGGACGGGGCGGTCCTCCCCCTCCACCTCCTGGGACAAAACCGCCCCCAGCCCTCTGTCCGATGCATCGGTCTGCAACGTAAAGGGGAGAGAAAAGTCAGGGGAGTATAAAAGTGGCCCCCCACACAGTGCAGCCTTTACCTCAGAAAAAGCCCGCTGGCACTGCTCCGTCCACTGGACCGGATCTGGTGCCCCCTTTTTAGTGAGATCAGTCAATGGGCTGGTGACGTCCGAATAATTAGGTATAAACCTACGATAATAGCCAGCCAGCCCCAGGAACTGTCTCACCCCCTTTTTGGTCTTGGGCCTCGGGCAGGCCGCAATTGCTGCGGTCTTGGTAATTTGGGGATGCACCTGCCCATTGCCCAAGTGGAAGCCCAGATACCGTACTTCCACCCACCCAATCGCACACTTCTTTGGGTTGGCTGTGAGATCCGCTCACCTCAGCGACCTAAGGACGGCCCTTAGATGTTCAAGGTGCCTCGGCCAGTCATTACTATAGACGATGATGTTGTCGAGATAGGCGGCCACATAGGTGGCGTGGGGGCGGAGGACCCTGTCCATCAGTCGCTGAAACATAGCGGGCGCCCCAAACAGCCCAAACGGAAGTGTGACGAATTGGTGTAAACCAAACGGTGTGGAAAAGGCCATTTTTTCTCGGGATAATGGAGTCAAGGGGATCTGCCAATATCCCTTCGTCAAATCCAGTGTCGAATAAAAGCAAGCAGTGCCGAGTCGATCGAGCAACTCATCAATACGAGGCATTGGGTACGCGTCGAATTTAGACACTGCGTTGACTTTTCTATAGTCCACACAGAACCGGACCGACCCGTTGGCCTTGGGTACCAAGACCACCAGGCTGCTCCAGTCACTGTGGGACTCCTCGACAATGCCCATTTCGAGCATGGTCTCAAGTTCTTCCCGAAACACCTTTTTTTTGTGTTCGGGTAGCCTGTAAGGGCGGCTGCGCACTACCACCCCCGGGAGCGTCTCTATGTGGTGCTCTATGAGGTTAGTGCAACCAGGCAGGGGCGAGAACACATCCGAAAACTCGGTCTGCAACTGGACGACCTCCGTGAGTTGGGTCGGGGAGAGGTGGTCTCCACAGGGGACCGGAGAGGTACGTGATGTCAATGCCCCTTTTTGAACCTCCGGCCCCAGCTCCGCCTTCTCCGGAACCACCGACACCAACGCCACGGGGACCTCCTCATTCCAGAGTTTAAGCAGATTGAGGTGGTAAATCTGTAGCGCCCCACCCCTGTCCGTTCGCCTCACCTCATAGTCGACGTCCCTGACTCGCCGTGTGACCTCAAAGGGTCCTTGCCACTTGGTGATCAATTTGGAGCTTGATGTGGGTAACAGTACGAGTACTTTCTCTCCCGGTGTGAACTCCCTAAGGCGCGTACCCTTGTTGTACAGGCGGGCTTGCCGTTCTTGGGCCTGCCGCAAATTCTCCTGGGTTAGGTGGGTGAGCGTGTGGAGTTTTGCGCGCAGGTCCATAACGTATTGAATTTCGTTCTTACTTTGTGAAGGTCCCTCCTCCCAATTTTCCCGCAGCATGTCTAGAATGCCGCGTGGCTTACGCCCATATAATAATTCGAACGGGGAGAACCCCGTGGAGGCTTGGGGGACCTCTCGCACTGAAAACAACAAGGGCTCGAGCCACTTATCCCAATTACGTGCGTCCTCACTTACGAATTTTTTAATGATGTTCTTGAGGGTGCGATTGAATTGTTCCACTAAACTGTCCGTTTGTGGGTGATACACGCTGGTGCGGATCGGCTTAATCCCCAATAACCCATACAGTTTGCGCAGTGTCCGTGACATAAATGTGGTGCCTTGATCAGTCAGAATCTCTTTCGGGATTCCAACTCGGGAGATAACGCGGAAGAGCGCCTCCGCAATACTGCGTGCTGAGATATTGCGCAGAGGCACTGCTTCCGGGTATCGCGTTGCATAGTCCACCAGAACTAATATAAAGCGGTACCCTCGTGCTGACCGATCTAATGGCCTGACGAGATCCATTCCAATCCTTTCGAACGGGGTCTCGATTAATGGTAGAGGGCGCAAAGGCGCTTTTGGAATGGCCACTGGATTTACTAACTGGCAGTCATGGCACGCCGTACACCACCTACGAACATCGCCGCGAATCCCCGGCCAATAGAATCGGGCCATTATTCGGGCTAGTGTCTTATTCTGCCCTAAGTGTCCAGCCATGGGATTAAAGTGAGCCGCCTGGAATACCAATTCCCGGCGGCTCTTTGGAATTAAAAGCTGCGTGACTCACTCTTTAGTTTGAGTGTCCTGCGTCACTCGGTATAACCTAGCCTTCATAATCGCGAAGTAGGGGAAGGACAGGGTGGCGTTCGGCTGGAGCGTTTGACCATTGATTACTCTCACTTGGTCAAACGCATGTCGCAGAGTCTCGTCTCGCAACTGCTCTAATGGGAAATCTGCGAGGGATTCCCCAATAGAGAGAGGAGGGGCCGGCGGCTCCTCACTCTGACGCGGAGCTGATGTAGACGGCTCTGTGACAGCTGCTCCTGCCAAAGCGACACTGGGACCTCCCCCTGTTAAATGGCAGGACCCACTCTCTACTAAGCATGTCATTAAACCCCTAAATCCCGGCCAATCAGTCCCCAAAATTAAAGAGTGGGTAAGGCGAGGATTAACCGCTGCCTTCACTATAAATTTTTCCCCTCGGAAAAAAATGTGGACTGACACCAAAGAGTAGCTGTGAACGTCCCCGTGCACACACAACACCTTCACCCCCTGTGCTCCCCCCAATGCCTCGTGTTGCACCAGGCTTTGGTGAATGGAGGTCTGATTACAACCAGAATCCACCAACGCCTGATATGTAGCCCCTTGGATACTCACCGGTATGCGATATGCTCCGGCCCGATCGAGGGCGGCCTCTGGCGCATCGGGGATCCGGACCACCGCGCCCACTTCCATTGCTGTGCACTGCTGATGAAGGTGGCCCGGCTCCCCGCAGCACCAGCAAACCGGCCCGGGCTTCCTCTCTGCACCGGTGTTCTGGGGCTCACTCACCTGGGGGGGGGGGAGAGACAGACACAGAAGGGAGAAACGGGAGGGCACCGCGGGTGCGGCGGGCCGGCTGGGGTGGCGCTGGGCCCCGCCTCCACGGTGGGGGAATGGGGCGAGGACAGGACACAGGAGGAGGGAGAGAGAGAGAAGAAGAGAGAAAAGAGGCGGTCTGCTGTCCTGCTGCCAGAACAGCCGCCAAATGGTCCTCCGCCAGCTCGATGGCCTGATCCAGTGACGCCGGGCGGTGGCACTGGACCCACTCCGCGGTTCCTGCTGGCAAGTGCGCGACGAACTGCTCCAGCACCACCTGATCGACGATCTCCTCGGCGTCGCGGTTGTTGGCCCTCAGTCACTGCCAGCAGGCGTCCCGGAGTTGTTGGCCAAACGCGAACGGCCGGCCGACTTCCTCCAAGTGCAAGGCGCAGAAGCTCTGGTGCTGCTGTTCCGGGGTGCACCCCACGCGCTGGAGGACGGCCCAGCGGAGGTCCGCGTAGGCCAGCCGGCGGTCGGCGGGGAGCTGTAGCGCGGCCAACTGTGCCTCTCCCGTTAGCAGGGGGAGGAGGCGCGCCGCACGCTGCTCCATCGGCCACCCCGAGGCCTCTGTGACTTGCTCGAAGAGCGTGATAAAAGCCTCGGGGTCATCCTGCGGACCCATCTTGGTTACGGTGAGGGGGGACAGGCCCGCGGTGGGAGCGCTGGTGGACCCCTCCGCCGCGAGGAGGTGCCGGAACGCCTCCCGATCTTCTTGCTGGGATAGCACCAGGGCCTCAAAGCGGTGTTCTTGTTCCTTTCGGAGGGTGACTAGTGCCTGGTGCTGGCTTTGCTGGGCCGTGGTGAGGGCGTGGACCAGGTCAGCGAATGGGGAGGACTCCATGGGGCTGATCGGCTGCTGTGCTCCACAAATTTGTCCCAGGTTTCAGCACCACTGTAGCGGTTCAGTATGGGTGGGTGGCACACAGAGGACGGCAGGACAGAGATCAGGTTCAAAATAGCATTTATTGCTAGACTTTTCAGTTTAACAATACTTCACTCAAACAGACACACACACACACACACACACACACACAACTGGCGTCTTGTTCAGGGATGAGCTCCTCTGCTCTCTGCTCTCCCTGCCTACATAGGGCGCGGTCACTGGGAAGACACACACAAACACAGGTTAATTGGAGTCAGGTGTAGTGATTCTGCCACTTACCTTCCCTGACTCCGCCCTCCTGTCACAGACCGGCGCTTGACCACGCCCCCGCTGCCACACCGCGACTCAAAACTCTCCAAGGTCGATGCAGAATCACAATGTTTTCCGCAATGTCTTCCACAATGTCACCATCTTGGTGTGACCCAAATCCATAATTATGCTAATTAGTTCAAGCTCCACGCATTTGACTATTTCCATAGGGCCATACAGTTGACCTCAAGACAGAGGATATTCAGTCCCAAAAGGGAGAAAAGCGACCCTCAGCACATCAAAATGATCACATCTTATCTGCATGATATTGTTCTTGTGAAACATAGGAAAATGCCATGCACAATAAAAAAAAATTTTTGGTTGTCTGTGTCTATGTGTCAGCCCTGTGATGACCTGGCGACTTGTCCAGGGTGTACCCCGCCTTTCGCCCGTAGTCAGCTGGGATAGGCTCCAGCTTGCCTGCGACCCTGTAGAACAGGATAAAGCGGCTACAGCTAATGAGATGAGATGACTTTGTATTCAGGGCGGCATGGTGGTGTAGTGGTTAGTGCTGTCGCCTCACAGCAAGAAGGTCCGGGTTCAAGCCCTGTGGCCGGCGAGGGCCTTTCTGTGCGGAGTTTGCATGTTCTCTGCGTGTCCGTGTGGGTTTCCTCCGGATGCTCCGGTTTCCCCCACAGTCCAAAGACATACAGGTTAGGTTAACTGGTGACTCTAAATTGACCGTAGGTGTGAATGGTTGTCTGTGTCTATGTGTCAGCCCTGTGATGACCTGGCGACTTGTCCAGGGTGTACCCTGCCTTTCGCCCGTAGTCAGCTGGGATAGGCTCCAGCTTGCCTGCGACCCTGTAGAACAGGATAAAGTGGCTAGAGATAATGAGATGAGATGAGACTTTGCAGTCATCACCTTTAATCTAGTTCCAACTCACTAAGCCTAACTCATGATATTGACAAAAGATTTGCATTCTCATGTTTCTTATAGTGACTTCATGGCTGATATAAAATCTTGGATTAAATAAAAATACAGTAAATAGCCCTATACCACAACTGTAGTAATCCAAATTATGTCATGAACCACTCAACTAAGTGAAGAGAAACGGCATCCATCATTACTTTAAGGCATGACGTGTATTTTAACTAATTAAATTAAAGAACAAACATTGAAATAGAAGGTGTAGCAAAACTTTTGACTGGTACTGTACTTTGCATGCTAGCAGTGCTTTTAATGTAAGCATGAATTCAATTGAGCAGTCCAAAAAGGAAGGAAATGAAAATAGAGGAAAGGAAATATGGTCATTTCTCCAGTGTCATACCCATGAGTTGTTTGACAGACAGCTATTACAGGCAAATATAGCAAGAAAAACTCAACCAAATTATGATTTGTTTGTTGTAAAAAATTATGATTTTTTAAATGTAATCATAACTGTTGGGTGGCATGGTGGTGTAGTGGTTTAGCACTGTCACCTCCCAGCAAGAAGGTTCCGGGTTCGAGCCCAGTGGCTGATGAGGGCCTTTCTGTGTGAAGTTTGCATGTTCTCCCCGTGTCTGCGTGGGTTTCCTCTGGGTGCTCCGGTTTCCCCCACAGTCCAAAGACATGCAGGTTAGGTTAACTGGTGACTCTAAATTGACCATAGGTGTGAGTGTGAATGGTTGTGTGTCTCTATGTGTCAGCCCTGCAATGATCTGGCGACTTGTCCAGGGTGTACCCCGCCTCTCGCCCATAGTCAGCTGGGATAGGCTCCAGCTTGCCTGCAACCCTGCACAGGATAAGTGGCTACAGATAATGGATGGATGGATGATAACTGTTGTCACCACAGCATTTACTTTTGCTAAAAGTACAGGCATATATTAAACTACATACTTTTAAAATAAAACTTTATTATGCAGAATTTAGTTTGCAGTGCATCCTTTAGGAACAAGCCACTCCTGCTATTCATCACTGTTGTGCTTATTAGCTGAACAGTCATGAGTTGAATGGTAATGCCCATGAGCTCAGAGCCTCTAAATCCTCTTTGACCACCTCCCTGTTATGTTTTTCCTTTAAGCCATCTGATGACATTTGTTAATGTTTTAATTTGTAAGGTTCTTGAGAACAGCCTCTACATACCTCATTACAATGTTGTTGACACGTTCTTTTATTGCCACTCAAATGCATTCTGGGTGTTCAGTGTCATTAACAGCTGCTTGACCTGAACTTGCCTGTCACGGATGCAATCACCAGGACTAGTTCATCTATTTCATGGTCATCTGGTACAAACAGGGATCACTAATAGATCATAGACATGTGCGATATAAATGATTACTTAGAATGACTTATTTTTCACTGCAGTGAGTTATGGCAATAATATGCTAAAGAAGAGAATTGTTCTTCCCTGTGTCTGTAAAATGTGTGTGTCTATAAAATGAACAAGTAGTGTGTTATTTAAAGTATTTTGACCTTGGTCATGATGACATCTGTTTTCTTTTCCTGGATTTATCCTCTGTAAATAATGCAGTCACATAAAGCACTGTGCAAAAGTCTTAGGCACGTGTAAAGAAATGCTGTAGACCAAAAATGGTTTGAAAATAATGAAATGAAATGTTTCAACATTTTTAAAAAATACTATAAATAGCAATAAGCCATAATAAATTACTTACTTGGTATGAGATGACCCTTTGGTTAAAAAAAAAGTAGTCTCAGGTACAACGAGTGCAGTTTTATAAGGAAATGAGCTGTAGGTTTTACTGAGCATCTTACAGAACCAGCCACAGTTCTTCTGGACACTTTGTCACACTTGCTTCTTAATTTTGCACCAAAACTCAGTAGCCTTCATTATGTGTTTTTTTTTTTTTTAAATCTGAAAAAGGGTCTCTTATGTAATATGCTGCTCAGATATGAACTTTTTTTCTGTAACATTTAATTTTGTGCTGGAAAATGAACGTTTGGAACTCTAAAATGTTTTTGTACTGACTTGATAATGTAAAAGTCATAAAATAGAAATTTATAACAGTTTGTATGAAAAAAAAATAAGGTGCCTAAGACTTTTGCACATTTATGAGGCAAAGTTGATTCAGTTGGTGATGCATCTTTACTTGCATGTTTTTGCTGATCAGTCCAGTCCTAAACAGCTGGGGGAATGCTAAACCTTGTTTTCCAGGTGGGGTCAGTGTGTACCACAAATATAATCTCTCTTGGATCATCAGCTACCCAATGCCATCAATCCAAACTCTATACCCAGTTAGTCATAAAGGACACTCTTACTCTCCCAGTACTCATTTATTCTCAGTTACTCCCATCAGGATGCGACTGGGCACTGACCAGCTCCATTTATATGAAAACCTCTATTATGAAAAACCTGTTGCTCCTTAACTGATCCATCATCTCATCTCATCTCATCTCATTATCTCTAGCCGCTTTATCCTGTTCTACAGGGTTGCAGGCAAGCTGGAGCCTATCCCAGCTGACTACGGGCGAAAGGCGGGGTACACCCTGGACAAGTCGCCAGGTCATCACAGGGCTGACACATAGACACAGACAACCATTCACACTCACATTTACACCTACGGTCAATTTAGAGTCACCAGTTAACCTAACCTGCATGTCTTTGGACTGTGGGGGAAACCGGCGCACCCGGAGGAAACCCACGCGGACACGGGGAGAACATGCAAACTCCGCACAGAAAGGCCCTCGTCGGCCATGGGGCTCGAACCTGGACCTTTTTGCTGTGAGTTGACAGCACTAACCACTACACCACCGTGCCGCCCTGATCCATCATGTTGAATCAAATATCCACTTCATTTCATTCACTCTATCATTTTGTCTTTCCTTCTCCACTTTATGTCTGTTGCTACAAGACAACTGTCTGCTGTCTGCATTTCTAGAAATAAAAGCAAACTAGTTAACCCTAAAGAGTTCTTCAGTGGGCGACACGGTGGTGTAGTGGTTAGCGCTGTCGCCTCACAGCAAGAAGGTCCGGGTTCAAGCCCCATGGCCGGCAAGGGCCTTTCTGTGTGGAGTTTGCATGTTCTCTCCGTGTCCGCGTGGGTTTCCTCCGGGTGCTCCGGTTTCCCCCAAAGACATGTAGGTTAGGTTAACTGGTGACTCTAAATTGACTGTAGGTGTGAGTGTGAATGGTTGTCTGTGTGTGTGTCAGCCCTGTGATGACCTGGCGACTTGTCCAGGGTGTACCCCGCCTTTCGCCCGTAGTCAGCTGGGATAGGCTTCAGCTTGCCTGCGACCCTGTAGAAGGATAAAGTGGCTACAGATCATGAGATGAGATGAGTTCTTCAGTTTGTCCCTTTGGGGAAATTCGTAGAGTGTTTCCTTATCAGACAGGGTTCCAAGTAGAAGTCGTAGTTTGAATCTTCATCTTTGTTAAATTTGAAGATAATATTTAAATGATCAACAGGGGCTCACTGCCTAAAAAAATTATTCAGCTTTTCTCTGCTCCCAAAAATACCTGATCTAATCCAGCTTCTGAAGCACTCCATAACTCAACTCATTATGTTGTGGAGAAGTCATTTATGAAAACTTAAAAAATAAAAAGCTCAATTGTATTTATTCTTACAATTTTTACCTGATGCATAAATTGTATACAATTAATTGACCATTAATTAATCATTAGCTTATCCGACCAACAAGCAATGAGTTTCTGCCATCATGTATTGTCCGTCATCCATCGTCCACATTTCACAAAAATCGCTTCTTCTCTCTCGATCGTTCACCAATTTTTATTCTTTTTGGCAGGAAGCTAAGTCTGCCTGGAGTGCTTATAGCTTCTACCCAAATTTTCATAATTGCAATTAATAATGAAGATATGGAGTATTTAAGCCCTAATGAGCAGTTTCCACACAAATCACTTCTTCTCCCTCAATTCTTCACTGATTTTGATTTTTTCTGGCATGAAGGTAGGGGTACCTAGGGTGCATATAACTTCTACCCAGATTTGCTTAATTACAATTATTAATGAAGTTATGAACTAATTGATCTTTAATGAGCAGTTCAACCAAAATTATTTCTTCTCTGTCAATTCCTTGTCGTTTTGGATTCTTTCATGTAAATAGGTAGCCATTTCTAGGGTGGATATAGCCTCTATATATACAGTTGCAGTCAGGAGTTTACATACAGTGACATGACTGTTATCTTGGATATGAACGTCATGGCAATATTTGGGCTTTCAGTAATTTCTTTAAACTGTTCTTTTTCTGTGGCAGAATGTACAGCATGCATCTTTAATTTAAAAAACCCACTAGAATTTGGTGCACAAGTTTTAATTTTCTTTGGGTTTTCCAAAATCAACACAGGGTCAAAATTATACATACATGGTCAAAAATTTACATACGCTCACTTAGATTATAAATTCAGAGGTGCTCAAACTTCCAAAATATCTCTTATCTTGCCAAGGCTGAGGTCTCTTAACTTCCTGTTAGTGATCATGATTAACTACAGCTGGTAGCTTCTCTGTGCCTTCATAAAAAGGGTTTGTTTACAGCACTCATTTGATTGACCAACACACAGTAAAATGGGGAAGTCCAAGGAGCTCAGTGCAGATCTCAGAAAGAGGATCGCAGATATACACAACTCCGGAATGTCTCTTAGAGCCATTTCTAAACAACTGTAAATTCCAAGATCAGTTCAAACAATTGTATCCAAGTTATTGTGAGGTGCAGTCACTTTGCCAAGCCACTTTGCTTCAAGAAAACCCAAACTGTCACCCTCAGCTGAAAGGAAATTGGTTTGGATGGTCAGGAACAACCTGGGAACCACCATGGCACAGCCTTTCCATGAACTGGAAGCTGATGGATCACTGTCTACAGTTCAGATCACCATGGACTAAGAGGCTGCTATCCAAGAAATAACCCCCTGCTCCAAAACTGACACCTTCAAACTTAAAGTTTGAAGCTGACCACACAGACAAAGAAAAAAGCCTTCTGGAGGAAAGCTGTATGGTCAGATGAGACAAAGATTGAGTTGTCTGTCCACAATGACCACCATGTACAGAGGGACACTGTACCAGCTGGTGGTGATGGTAGGATCATCATGCTCTGGGGCTGTTTTACTGCCATTGGAACTGGTTCATTGCACAAAGTGGATGGAATAATGAAGAAGGAAGACTACCTCAGAATTCTTCAACATAAACCATCAGAAACTTGAACACGGCTTGGGAGTTACAACAGGACAATGACCCCAAACACGCATCAGAGCTGGTTGTGGAGGATAAAGCAGGCTAACATTAAGCTTAAAACAAGTCCTAACTTCAACCCTATTGAAAATATATGGACCGTGCTTATAAGTCAAGTCCATGCCAAGAAAAAAAAATAATTGAACTCTACCAATTCTTCCATGAAGAGTTGTGAAATATCCAACCAGAATTCTGCCAGAAGTTTGTTCATGGTAAACAAAAATGTTTGATCAAAGTGAATCTTGCAAAGAGACATTTTACCCAAATATTAGGTGTGCTGTATGTATAATTTTGACCCTGTGTTGATTTCAGAAAACCCAAAGAAAATTAAAACTTGTGTACCAAATTCTAGTGTTTTTTTTTTATTCAAGATGTATGCTGTAGAATCATTCTGCCACAGAAAGAGAACAGTTCAAAGAAATTACTGAAAGCCCAAATATTGCCATGACATTCATATCCAAGATGGCATTCATGTCACTGTATGTAAACTTCTGACCACAACTGTAGCTTGTATATAGTGTATATAGCTTGCAACATTTATTGTGCAAGGTGGCCCACTTTAGATCGTTCCTTCTGGATTAGACGGGGCCGGAGTGAGCTACGCTGTCATTGACAGTCTTGTTAATAATTAATCAGTTAAATTAAATAGAAATGCTGCCCTATGTTTGTATAAGGCAGTGGTAACTTTGTGGTTAAGGTTTTGGGCATGCATGTGTTTGGAGGGCGGACTTTAAAGAGAACACTAAAGAAATCGACTGATTTTGTTGGAATTTTTGAGGTTCAGTTTCAGCGAAGTTCCACTAATATCACTGACTATACCTGTAAGCAGAAGTTAAGAAAGAAGAACCCTTCTTGTTCATTAGATTTATTCACTTGATATTCGAACTTCTGTTGATATATCAGGGTAATCATTCACACATCCTTATTACTGCTGTGTGTGTGCGTGTGTGTGTGTTCAGGAAAGCTCCGAATAGCTCAGATCTGCCAGATGCTGTAGGCAATGTGTGCGGGACTAATGGGCAAGATGGCCTCACTGGCCATCTGTCAACACTTTCCAGGTCTTCATCAAAACATGCACTTCTTGTTCCCTTTCTGTTGGAGGAGGTTATGACCACAACGCCACTCTTTCATTGCCTAAAACAGCTACCAAAAAAAGTCACTGAGTTGAGCACAGACACTAACAATAAAGCAAAAAAAAAAAAAGTGACCACATATAACTCCATTCTTTACCTTAAATGCCCTGAAAGTTTCTTATTAGCACCCTTACTGAAAGCCATCTCTTATCACTCATGCTCAAGTTATGCAATGTCTCAACCACAGGTCTCGACACGCTTATAACATCAAATCAGACACACCCCGTAGTCAGCTGTAAAGTGAACATAAAAGAAGCAGCAAGCTCACCGAATGCTTCCACAGAGTCTAATTTCTCTATGTGAGGCACAAGCTATGTTTACAAAATAAAAGTGGGATCATTAAATCTTACATTAATTGATAAAGATTGATTCTTGGTGCATATTCATGTATTCAGATTTTTCTTTTATTTTGATTTATGCACAAGTTGCCTCAACAATAAAGGTTAGACTTGCTGTGGAGTTTATATGTAGACTGTAGTTCATGCATTTTCTTATGTATGATAAAACACCATGGCCTGTTTTAGCGTCCAGCCATAAATATATGAATATCACAGCCTGTGTGATACTCAAGTATTAATAACTTACTCCATACCTTTTACATATTTATGTCTTCTTTAGGGCGGCATGGTAGTGTAGTGGTTAGCACTGTTGCCTCACAGCAAGAAGGTCCTGGGTTCGAGCAAAGTGGCTGACGAGAGCCTTTCTGTGTGGAGTTTGCATGTTCTTCCCGTGTGGGTGTACTCTGGTTTCCCCCAAAGATGTGCAGATTAGGCTAATTGGTGGCTCTAAATTGACCATGAATGGTTGTCTATGTCAGCCCTGTGATGACCTGGTGACTTGTCCAGGGTGTACCCTGCCTCTTGCCCATAGTCAGCTGGGATAGGCTGCGACCCTGTACAGGATAAGCGGCTACAGATAATGGATGGATGTCTTATTCATTGACCTTGATGTATTAAAAGGCACTCAGTGTGAGTTGAAGTTGCACAATCCCAGGATGTGATTTTTTTTTCCTGTTGTTTGTGTTTCCACCCATGTTTAGTGTTTCTTATATATCTGAGGCATTCAAGCATCATGTGACAGTTGTTAGTTGTGATAACTGTGAGAAACATGACAAGATAGCGTGTGCCTGCAGCTCTGGCCACCTACTGAGATGAAAAGGAAAATAAATATAGTGTCTGCCTGCAGAGCATGCAGCAAAATATTAAACATTTCTCCCACTGAGTTCAGTCGATGCCCTTCGCTGCTACTGCGTAGGCGTCACTGAAAAGTGTGCATTACACATGATCTGTAAACATATCTAATAAAGAGGAAGGCAGACTGAAAAGCACAGCTGTTTGCACTGATCTGCAGGATCCAATACCTCAGGCAGTGGGCTGGTTTTTTCTGTAGCTGAAAATATGTTAACAAGCTGTCATACACTCCCTGTTTCCTGAAACCAAGGTTTATAGAACATTTCGAAAAGTGACTGACATTAATAGAATAGGACGGCACGGTGGTGCAGTGGTTAGCGCTGTCGCCTCACAGCAAGAAGGTCCTGGGTTCGTGCCCCGTGGCCGGCGAGGGCCTTTCTGTGTGGAGTTTGCATGTTCTCCCCGTGTCCACGTGGGTTTCCTCCAGGTGCTCCGGTTTCCCCCACAGTCCAAAGACATGCAGGTTAGGTTAACTGGTGACTCTAAATTGACCGTAGATGTGAGTGTGAATGGTTGTCTGTGTCTATGTGTCAGCCCTGTGATGACCTGGCGACTTGTCCAGGGTGTACCCTGCCTTTCGCCCGTAGTCAGCTGGGATAGGCTCCAGCTTGCCTGCGACCCTGTAGAAGGATAAAGCGGCTACAGATAATGAGATGAGATTAATAGAATAGCTTTCACAGGGCTTGGCATGTGGGCTATGAGCAGTATTCTTGTGCGTGAGAAATGACCTGAGTTGTCACCATGAGTGCAGGATGTACTGACACATTTTTGCGTGTGAACATTTGGCACCTGGCCAGGTGTAAAAGCACGCTAACAGGTGAGGCTCGGATCGCATGAAGTAATTCAGCTCTCGAGGAGGGAATCAAAAACTTGCAGGAGCCTAATTTATCATCATTTTTCAGAAGTATTACATGCAGTGATAAATTATACAATTTTGTGGGTACTTTTATGTAATAGCTAACATGTAAAAATCAGTTTGTTAATTACTGGTGAGGGGTGGATTATCTATACCACATTATTATGGCCAAAAGTTTGTGGACATCTGAAACATTATTATTATTACTATTATTATTATTATTATTATTATTATTATTATTATTATTATTATACTGTCAATAACTTACAATAACTACAGTGGTGCTTGAAAGTTTGTGAACCCTTTAGAATTTTCTATATTTCTGCATAAATATGACCGAAAACATCATCAGATTTTCACACAAGTCCTAAAAGTAGATAAAGAGAACCCAGTTAAACAAATGAGACAAAAAAATATTATACTTGGTCATTTATTTATTGAGGAAAATGATCCAATATTACATATCTGTGAGTGGCAAAAGTATGTGAACCTCTAGGATTAGCAGTTAATTTGAAGGTGAAATTAGAGTCAGGTGTTTTCAGTCAATGGGATGACAATCAGGTGTGAGTGGGCACCCTGTTTTATTTAAAGAACAGGGATCTATCAAAGTCTGATCTTCACAACACATGTTTGTGGAAGTGTATCATGGCACGAACAAAGGAGATTTCTGAGGACCTCAGAAAAAGCGTTGTTGATGCTCATCAGGCTGGGAAAGGTTACAAAACCATCTCTAAAGAGTTTGGACTCCACCAATCCACAGTCAGACAGATTGTGTACAAATGGAGGAAATTCAAGACCATGGTTACCCTCTCCAGGAGTGGTCGACCAACAAAGATCACTCCAAGAGCAAGGCGTGTAATAGTCGGCGAGGTCACAAAGGACCCCAGAGTAACTTCTGAGCAACTAAAGGCCTCTCTCACATTGGCTAATGTTAATGTTCATGAGTCCAACATCAGGAGAACACTGAACAACAATGGTGTGCATGGCAGGGTTGCAACGAGAAAGCCACTGCTCTCCAAAAAGAACACCGCTGCTCATGTGCAGTTTGCTAAAGATAATGTGTTCAAGCCAGAAGGCTATTGGAAACATGCTTTGTGGACGGATGAGACCAAAATAGAACTTTTTGGTTTAAATGAGAAGTGTTATGTTTGGAGAAAGGAAAACACTGCATTCTAGCATAAGAACCTTATCCCATCTGTGAAATATGGTGGTGGTAGTATCATGGTTTGGGCCCGTTTTGCTGCATCTGGGCCAGGACAGTTTGCCATCATTGATGGAACAATGAATTCTGAATTATACCAGTGAATTCTAAAGGAAAATGTCAGGACATCTGTCCATGAACTGAATCTCAAAAGTAGGTGGGTCATGCAGCAAGACAACGACCCTAAGCACACAAGTCGTTCTACCAAAGAATGGTTAAAGAAGAATAAAGTTAATGTTTTGGAATGGCCAAGTCAAAGTCCTGACCTTAATCCAATCGAAATGTTGTGGAAGGACCTGAAGCGAGCAGCTCATGTGAGGAAACCCACCAACATCCCAGAGCTGAAGCTGTTCTGTACGGAGGAATGGGCTAAAATTCCTCCAAGCCGGTGTGCAGGACTGATCAACAGTTACCGCAAACGTTTAGTTGCAGTTATTGCTGCACAAGGGGGTCACACCAGATACTGAAAGCAAAGGTTCACATACTTTTGCCACTCACAGATATGTAATACTGGATCATTTTCCTCAATAAATAAATGACCGAGTATAATATTTTTCTCATTTGTTTAACTGGGTTCTCTTTATCTACTTTTAGGACTTGTGTGAAAATCTGATGATGTGTTAGGTCATATTTATGCAGAAATATAGAAAATTCTAAAGGGTTCACAAACTTTTAAGCACCACTGTATGTTTCGTCATCACTTCATCCTCATTCCCCCATCTCTTACACCTCTTCATGCAATTCCATCTCACTAAAATGAAATAGATACAGTACATTTCAGTACAGTACATTACTTTTGCAATTTTACCTCTTCGTGCAACTTCATTCATTACAGTGCAATATATATTTAATTTTTTTTTCTTTAGTGCAACGTATTTATACATATTCTGTATATTGTGTATGTTCTGCAGAGCATTCTATTACTTTTTTATTCTATTTATTACACTCTATTTTACCCCCTTTATTTTTACTACTATTAGTTTTTGGGGTTTGTTTGTTTGTTTGTTTGTTTGTTTGTTCGTTCTTTTGTCCCCCCCACACACACTATCTACACTATCTTTACTACTTACAGAACAGTGCAATAAGCAGTTCACTGTATGTCGTACTATGTATGACTGTGTATGTGACCAATAAAATTTGAATTATTGAATATATATATATATATATATATATATATATATATATATATATATATATATATATATATATATATAATTTTTTTTTTTTTTTACAATGTCTTATTCCCTGGCAGACAATTTTGCTTCCTTGAAGCATGCATTTATTTAAGAGGAGAAGAGAGAAGTGGATTGAGCTTAGGATCAATAGAACCATTCTTCAGAGATTTAAAAAATGAATAAATAAAAATAAATAAATAAACTTTCAGTCAGATTGATCCAATCCTGCAACTTACTTACTACTTACATTTCAGTTCTTCTTAGCTATTAAAAGTTCTTCTTACTCTTTCCTCCCCTGTGGAATGCCACACACTAGCCTTAAAGTGCACTTATTCCACAGACGCTAACCAAATATTGCTTACCCTATAGAGATTGAAAGCAAGCTGTATATTTTTTAACATGACATCAATGGCGATAATGTGTTCAAATACCAAGGATATTTAGTTTGCCTTTCACTTTATCCAGCTCTAAATTTAATGACTTGATGCCCTTTAGTGGTCAGAAACATGTAGTACAACTCCAATGGGCACTACATTTCAAAAGCTATCTAAAGTGTACGTAATCACCCTGAAGCAATTACATGACACTGGTCATACGCCACCAGAAAGAGAGAAAATCTAGAAATAAGAGAGAATTTAATCATATGGGCAGATTTTTTTCTGTAGGTAATGAATCCAACAATAGACACAATTGGTTAAACATGCACTATATGGCCAAAAGTATGTAGACGCCTGACCATGACCCCTAAATGTGGGCCTTCCCCAAACTTTTGCCAAAAAGTTGGAGGCACATAATTGTCTAGAATGTCTTTGTATGCGTTTGCATTATGATTTCCCAACACTGGAACTAAGGTGTTCAGCCCAAACCTGTTGCAGCATGAAAATAAGCCCAAAGCGAATTCAAAAGTTGGTTTGGAAGCACTTGAGTGACCTGCACAGTCTTGACCTCATTCTCACTGAACAGCTTTGAGATGAATTGGAACGTTAACTCCACACCAGGGGCGGCACGGTGGTGTAGTGGTTAGCGCTGTCGCCTCACAGCAAGAAGGTCCTGGGTTCGAGCCCTGGGGCCGGCGAGGGCCTTTCTGTGTGGAGTTTGCATGTTCTCCCCGTGTCCGCGTGGGTTTCCTCCAGGTGCTCCGGTTTCCCCCACAGTCCAAAGACATGCAGGTTAGGTTAATTGGTGACTCTAAATTGACCATAGGTGTGAGTGTGAATGGTTGTCTGTGTCTATGTGTCAGCCCTGTGATGACCTGGTGACTTGTCCAGGGTGTACCCCGCCTTTCGCCCATAGTCAGCTGGGATAGGCTCCAGCTTGCCTGCGACCCTGTAGAAGGATAAAGCGGCTAGAGATAATGAGATGAGATGAACTCCACACCAGGCCTTCCTGGTGTATGGATGCTGTCAGTCCCCCACTCGCTTGCTCACTCAAGTTTGTTGACGGTGTAGTGACTGGCTGCTTTATGTCCCGGGGCTCCCTCATGCCTGTGTTACCTTCTGGCTCTCCCCTTTTAGTTATGCTGTCATAGTTAGTTGCAGGAGTTCCAGCTTGTACTCAGTGCAATATGTATACTGTCACTGCTTCAGATGGGTTAAAGGAACAGTCCACTGTAATTCCATAATGAAATATGCTCTTATCTGAATTGAGACGAGCTGCTCCGTACCTCTCCGAGCTTTGCGCGACCTCCCAGTCAGTCAGACGCGCTGTCACTCCTGTTAGCAATGTAGCTAGGCTCAGTATGGCCAATGGTATTTTTTTGGGCTGTAGTTAGATGCGACCAAACTCTTCCGCGTTTTTCCTGTTTACATAGGTTTATATGACCAGTGATATGAAACAAGTTCAGTTACACAAATTGAAACGTAGCGATTTTCTATGCTATGGAAAGTCCGCACTATAATGACAGGCGTACTAACACCTTCTGCGCGCTTCGGCAGCGCATTGATACGGAGCTCAGATATCAATGCGCTGCCGAAGCGCGCAGAAGGTGTTAGTACGCCTGTCATTATAGTGCGGACTTTCCATAGCATAGAAAATTGCTACGTTTCAATTTGTGTAACTGAACTCGTTTCATATCACTGGTCATATAAACCTACGTAAACAGGAAAAACGCGGAAGAGTTTGGTCGCATCTAACTACAGCCCCAAAAAATACCATTGGCCATACTGAGCCTAGCTACATTGCTAACAGGAGTGACAGCGCGTCTGACTGCGTCTGACTGACTGGGAGGTCGCGCAAACCTCAGAGAGGTATGGAGCAGCTCGTCTCAATTCAGATAAGAGCATATTTCATTATGGAAGTACGGTGGACTGTTCCTTTAAATGCAGAGGATGAATTTCACTGTGCTTGAAGTGTGCATGTGACGAATAAAGGTTTCTTCTTCTTCTTCCTACTTATTCAGGTAACATTGGGCATACCTAACAACCTGTGTTTTTTTTCTTTCTCTCCCTCCCACCCCCAAATTTGTCCCTCTGAGTTACATGTCGGTCCTGGAATCGAGATGCTGACCTCTTCTGCTCCTCGGACCTGCCTGATCCATCCTGGTGTCCTGTGTCTGGTTGGAGTCTCATCGCATCGCTCCTGTGGAGGGTGGCCCCATGTGGACAGTTGGGGGTCATGCCTGGAGGACGCTCTGGACTCTTGCAGTGGTGCTTTTGTGGCTGGGGACTGCAGTTGACTTGCTGACTTTAGGACTGCAGTTGACTTGCTGACTTTGGGACTGCGATTGTTGTGAACGGTTTTACGCTCAGATTTTCATCGGTGGGGGGTTGATAGCATCAACGAAGCTGACTTTATGTTAGGACTGTTAATGTTATAGTCATGTTGTCTGTTGTTGCCCAAATGAGGATGGGTTCCCTTTTGAGTCTGGTTCCTCTCAAGGTTTCTTCCTCATGTCGTCTGAGGGAGTTTTTCTTTACCATCGTTGCCACAGGCTTGCTCATTGGGGATAGATTAGGGATAAAATTAGCTCATATTTTAAGTCGTTCAAATTCTGTAAAGCTGCTTTGCGACAATGTTTATTGTTAAAAGCGCTATACAAATAAACTTGACTTGACTTGACTTCCCAGAAGAGTGGAAGCTGTTAGAGCAACAAAGGGGGCCAACTCCATATTCATGCCATGCCTTTGGAATAGGATGTTCAACAAGCAGATATGAGCATCATGGTCAGGTGTCTACATACTATTGGCCATATAGTGTATCTCTGATGTCTGTTGAGAACTGGGAGGATTAGTGGGACTGAGA
Source organism: Neoarius graeffei (assembly GCF_027579695.1). Lineage (NCBI taxonomy): Eukaryota > Metazoa > Chordata > Actinopteri > Siluriformes > Ariidae > Neoarius > Neoarius graeffei. Next base: position 66,044,171 of record NC_083575.1, on the reverse strand, counting down.
CTTCTTAGTGGAAAAAAAGGAAAGCTAAAAAGTTTGTACTTTCAAATGATAAGAGAAAGACAGTCTTCCGCAGAAATTTGTGGGAAATTTGTTATCCTGTTACCCCCTATGTTTGAGATTGTTGAAATCAATGGACCCCTGTACCATTCAGAGCAGCACACAAATGCAAACTCCTCACAGGAATAATGAAAATACGGCACCACCCAACAAATTAGCAATAGAATTGCTAAACCCTTCACACATATTTCAATATAAGCATATATAATTCAAGTACCCTTTCATTGTCGTCATACATATACAGGCATGTACAGTATCACGAAATGCAGCCTCAGGTGTAAAGCTATCAAGTGTTAGTGCAAATAACAAAACAGAGGACATTTGGTGAGTAGCAGCATTAAACAGGACACTGAACACAGTACACAGATGGGTGGGAGGGGGACAAACAACAACAACAAACCCTGCAATTTTAAGATAAGGTAAGATCACTGTTTATTAAGCCCCAGGCAGGTAAATATGGGTGTTGACAGCAGCAGAAAGACAAGTGGAATATAAATAGAAATACAATACAATAAATCTAATATACTATAATGTTTAAGATAATTCAACAAAAGATATCAAATGAGCAAACAACTGTACATGTAGTGCAAAATGTTGTGATTAGTGGGCACGAAACAAATGAGCAAAACAGGTTCTGGTATTTTGAGTGTCCAAATGGACATGTAGTGCAAAAACAACAACAACAACAATAAACTAAATTAAAAAAAAAATGCAGTGTCCAGGTTTAGTCACTTAATTTCCCAAGTACTTTTTTCTCTTTAAAACACTGACCCAATCTGAAAGCTAAAGCAGTTAGCTTACTTGGCAAGCAGTGGAAATTCAAATTTCATATTCTAAAAGGATTTGAAGTTGAAGAGGTTAAGAAAATAAGAAAAAAAATTTTATTTCCTCTTCCCTCGAAAGTTAAAGAAGTAAATTTTAAAATCTTAAACAAAATCTACCAGACAAACGAATTCCTAAGATTAAGATTTAATTTTGATGTAAACAATTGTGTATATTGTGAGAAAGAAATTGAGGCTCTGGAAGATGTATTTTGGTGGTGTAGTGGTTAGCACTGTCGCCTCACAGCAAGAAGGTCTGGGTTCGAGCCCAGTGGCCAGCGAGGGCCTTTCTGTGTGGAGTTTGCATGTTCTCCCCATGTCCGCGTGGGTTTCCTCTGGGTGCTCCGGTTTCCCCCACAGTCCAAAGACATGCAGGTTAGGTTAACTGGTGGCTCTAAATTGACCGTAGGTGTGAATGTGAGTGTGAATGGTTGTTTGTCTCTATGTGTCAGCCCTGCAATAACCTGGCGACTTGTACAGGGTGTACCCCGCCTCTCACCCATAGTCAGCTGGGATAGGCTCCAGCTTGCCTGCAACCCTGTAGAACAGGATAAGTAGCTACAGATAATGGATGGAAGATCTCATTATCTCTAACCGCTTTATCCTGTTCTACAGGGTCGCAGGTCAGCTGGAGCCTATCCCAGCTGACTACGGGCGAAAGGCGGGGTACACCCTGGACAAGTCACCAGGTCATCGCAGGGCTGACACATAGACACAGACAACCATTCACACTCACATTCACACCTATGGTCAATTTAGAGTCACCAGTTAACCTAACCTGCGACAACCCCGCCTCTCACCCATTGTCAAATCCTGATGGCTTTGCGGGTGAGGTGGGAGTTATAGATCTCCCTTCTCTTATGGATATCTATAACTCCCATCTCACCTGCAAAGCCATCAGGATTGCAGGTGACTCCACGCACCCATCTCACAGCCTCTTCAGTCTGCTGTCGTCAGGGAAGAGACTCCAGAGTCTCCGGGCCAAAGCCAGCAGGCTCAAGGACAGTTTCTTTCACCAGGCGGTCAGGAGGCTCAACTCCCTCCCTGTTCTGCCACTCCTCCCCCCTCTGCCCCCTGCCACAGATTTTGCCCGCTCAGCCCCCTGCCCCCCCTTCAGCATCTGACATGTCACTCTCACGGTTTCCCCCCCAACACACACACATACTCTCAACGTTCACTAACACACTGAACTCAGGGACTGCACATTTCACTTTACCTCGCCCATTTGCACTATTCCACACTACCTCACCTTAACAGCTATTAGTTTATTGTTTATACTGCTTATTTCATGTTTACCTGCTATACCTCAAGTGCCCTTGACTGTTTATTTGCTCCAATTTATGTGTGTGTGTGTGTGTGTGTGTGTATATATATATATATATATATATATATATATATATATATATATATATATATGCGTGTGTATATATATATATATATATATATATATATATATATATGAGTGTTTAGTCTATGTCTAGTTCTTATATAGAGTGTTTATACTGTTTATTTCAATTATTCTATTTTTATTTATTGCATTGCCTGTTTGCACTGTGGGTCAGAGAGGACTGAAATTTCATCTGTGCTGTATGTCGAGCATATTTGACAATAAAGTTGACTTGACTTGACTAACCTGCATGTCTTTGGACTGTGGGGGAAACCGGAGCACCCGGAGGAAACCCACGCGGACACGGGGAGAACATGCAAACTCCGCACAGAAAGGCCCTCGCCGGCCATGGGGCTCAAACCCGGACCTTCTTGCTGTGAGGCGACAGCGCTAACCACTACACCACCATATGGATAGAAGATGTATTTTTTAATTGCAACTTAGTACAACCTTTTTGGAATGATATGCAAAGCTGGCTGCAGTCCAAAAACATTGATTTGTTACCTCTGACTGTAAACATGGTCAACTTTGGTGTGTTTATTCATGATAGAAATCTCGTTGTTAATATTTTAGTAATATTTGGAAAATTCTTTATCCATAAATGCAGGTATTTTAAAACAAAACCCTGTCTGATTATGTGGAGGAATGAGCTTAAAGTCTTAAGTAAGTCGTGAAAGCTGATTAATGATTTAAAAAAAAGCCCTTAAATTGTTTTCATTACTTGATACGTTTAAGTTAATATGAGAAAGCCCTTTATATTTTGTTTGCTTATTTTACTTTATTATTTATTTATTTATTTATTTTTGCTCAACCAAAAGAAGAAATCGTATGTGACTTTGAAGTGCCTTGTTTGTACTGTATGTTCTAAGTAAAGTTTTGAAGGGAAAAAAAATTCAACTCCCATGATGCTTAGCTAAATTCACTTCCTGTATTTCGCAAAATCACCGGCTCGTGTCCTGCTGACGTCATCTCTGTAGTTCCGCTTCCTGAATGTTTTGCACTGAATGATGACTGTATTTTGTTCAGGAATAACACCGGTTCTGAAGGTCCCCTACTCGACATGGAGAAAGGCAGAATATCAGCGATACTGTTCGACCTGGACAACACTCTGGTGGACACAGCAGGAGCAGGACAGCTGGCCTTACACCAGGTGGGAGGGAGTTAGGGAATCAAACCAATGAACATTTCATATCCAATTACACAAGATTAAATAGTACACATTAAATAGCAGTATTATCGACCACAGTTATATTTTTTTTTAGGTATTTTTAAAGCAAGTATCTTTAAAAGATAATAATAATAATAATAATAATAATAATAATGTATTTTTGCGACAGTGTTTGTGGTGGAATGTAAGGGATTGTGGAAGTTGTAGTTCCCTGCCATTAAACTCCATCACCTACTTCACCATAAGAACCAGATATTAACAGTTGCATAACACTGTTTGGATTTTCTATTGACTTGTTTTACTCGTCGTTATTTTCATTTTTTTTCTCCGAACTGTATTTTGTGTATATACACACACACACACACACAGTGGTGCTTGAAAGTTTGTGAACCCTTTAGAATTTTCTATATTTCTGCATAAATATGACCTAAAACATCATCAGATTTTCACACAAGTCCTAAAAGTAGATAAAGAGAACCCAGTTAAACAAATGAGACAAAAATATTATACTCTGTCATTTATTTATTGAGGAAAATGATCCAATACTACATATCTGTGAGTGGCAAAAGTATGTGAACCTTTGCTTTCAGTATCTGGTTTGACCCCCTTGTGCAGCAATAACTGCAACTGAACGTTTCCTGTAACTGTTGATTTTAGCCCGTTCCGCCGTACAGAACAGCTTCAACTCTGGGATGTTGGTGGGTTTCCTCACATGAACTGCTCGCTTCAGGTCCTTCCACAACATTTCCATTGGATTAAGGTCAGGACTTTGACTTGGCCATTCCAAAACATTAACTTTATTCTTCTTTAACCATTCTTTGGTAGAACGACTTGTGTGCTTAGGGTCGTTGTCTTGCTGCATGACCCACCTTCTCTTGTGATTCAGTTCATGGACAGATGTCCTGACATTTTCCTTTAGAATTCACTGGTATAATTCAGAATTCATTGTTCCATCAATGATGGCAAGCCGTCCTGGCCCAGATGCAGCAAAACAGGCCCAAACCATGATACTACCACCATCATGTTTCACAGATGGCATAAGGTTCTTATGCTGGAATGCAGAATTTTCCTTTCTCCAAACATAACGCTTCTCATTTAAACCAAAAAGTTCTATTTTGATCTCATCCGTCCACAAAACATGTTTCCAATGCCCTTCTGGCTTGTCCACGTGATCTTTAGCAAACTGCACATGAGCAGCAGTGTTCTTTTTGGAGAGCAGTGGCTTTCTCATTGCAGCCCTGCCACGCACACCATTGTTGTTCAGTGTTCTCCTGATGATGGACTCATGAACATTAGCCAATGTAAGAGAGGCCTTCAGTTGCTTAGAAGTTACCCTGGGGTTCGTTGTGACCTCGCCGACTATTACACGCCTTGCTCTTGGAGTGATCTTTGTTGGTTGACCACTCCTGGGGAGGGTAACAAAGGTCTTGAATTTCCTCCATTTGTACACAATCTGTCTGACTGTGGATTGGTGGAGTCCAAACTCTTTAGAGATAGTTTTGTAACCTTTTCCAGCCTGATGAGCATCATCAACGCTTTTTCTGAGGTCCTCAGAAATTTCCTTTGTTTGTGCCGTGATACACTTCCACAAACATGTGAAGATCAGACTTTGATAGATCCCTGTTCTTTAAATAAAACAGGGTGCCCACTCACACCTGATTGTCATCCCATTGATTGAAAACACCTGACTTTATCATTGCATTTTTCACAAACTGTTAGTCATTTCGCTGGTTTGTTTACATTCTAAGCGGAAATTATTTTGTCGGATGTTTTGTGTAAAGTTTTTATCAAATTTGCATAAAAACAAAAATGCTCTGTTTCTCAAAATCCAGTGAATAGAATAAAACAATTATTCCACTCAATTTCATCATACATGGCTTATAGCCAACTCAGTGCTACGCGCCTCGTCAGCAGTCCACTCGTACAACTCGATTTCGTGGAAAAACTGTTAAAAACTAATGTGTGTGTATTATTTATAAAATATATATGTTTATATATAAAACTGTTAAATATAGCTGTTTAAACATGTTATATTACATACACTGGCCACTTTTTAATAGGAACTTGTTCTTGATTCTAAGATTCCTGTTCTTGGCTGGCAGGAGTGAAACCCAATGTGGTCTTCTGCTGTTGCATGCTGAGATGCTTTTCTGCTCACCACAGTTATAAAGAGTGATATGAGTTGCTATATCCTTCCTGGCAGCTCAAACCAATCTGGCCATTTTCCTCAAACCTCTCTTATCAGCAAGATGTTTCCATCCACAGAACTGTCACTCACTCGATGGTTTTTGCACCTTTCTGTGTAAACTCTAGAGACTGTTGTGTGTGAAAAGCCCATGAGATCAGCAGTTTCTGAAATACCCAAACCAGTTTATCTGGCATGAACACCTACGTCACAGTGACAGGGCTCTGCATTAACTTTTGAAACCACTTGTCCTGTCGGGCAAGTTGAAAGGAAATTTACTTGTCCGAAGAAAAATTTGAGAAAAAAAAAAAACCAAACTATTTGTAATAAACTAATTTCACCAGAATTACTTTAACACAATCTATTCACTGCAGAAAAAAATTGGACTCAATCATTAATTTATTTATGAGAAATTGAAAACCAGAAAATTAAAATGATACAGTATATTTTCATTTTTAAATTATTAACTTTGAATATATATCATCCACTGATTAATTGTTGTTGTCTAATTATTCATTGTGGCTCCTGTATGGTATTTAATGGTTGCGATGAAAGTTGCGGTGTTTTTTAGGTTTTTGTTGCGATTATATTGCGGGAGGAAGTGAAAGTTGCGAGAAATTGTTGCGATTGTCTCTTTGTGATTTAAAATTGAGTGATATGTTAAATATTAAGATATTACTGAAAAACTATTGATTAAAAAAACAAAGACACTGAGAAATGGTCCTATAAACAACTTTACCAATATAAAAGATTGCCAGGACTACAAAAATGCAGAAAAATAGGCTTTACTTATGGCCCTTTTCCACTACCCTTTTTCAGCTCGCTTCAGCTCACTTCAGCCCGACACGGCTCGCGTTTCGACTACCAAAAACCAGCACGACTCAGCTCGTTTCAGCCCTGCTTAGCCCCTAAAACTCGCACCGTTTTGGAGTGGGGCTGAAGCGAGCCAAAGCGAGCCGAGTGAGGTTGGGGGCGTGAGCAGACACTCCCCTGTGCACTGATTGGTGAGGAGGAGTGTCCTCACATGCCCACACACGCCCCGCGAGCGCGCTGGGATCTGTAAACACCGCAAACCCGGAAGGAGAAGAATTACGAGAATTTCTGAAGCCTTATGCGCCTCGCCTCATCTATACGCTCTTGCCAGTATCTGTCCGCGTTGTCGGTGACAACAAGCCACAGCACTAAGACCAGCAACACTAACGACTCCATGTCCTCCACGTTTATTGTTTACTATTCGGGTCGTGAGACTACCGCTTAAAAGATCACTGATGTCACTGTTTGCGCTGCTTAACGACATCACGTGACGTCCACCCACTTTTGCTAACTCCACCCAATGTGTCCACCCACTTCCAGCCAGCACGGTTCAGCGCGGTTGTAGTCGAAATGCAACTCCAACAGCCCCACTCAGCTCGACTCAGCCCAACTCAGCACGGCACGGCTCAGCCCAACTCAGCCGCGTTTGTAGTGGAAAAGCGGCATTATCCAAATGCATCTGTTGGTTCAAAAGTTAAAGTGCATAGAACCTCACAGCACAACATGAAGTTACCTTAAAATATAATATAAATGCCTCAGCTTTCATGTAAGAAAAAAAACTATTAATACTAGTGCTGTGTGCAGGCAGTCTCTCCTGAAGACTAAATTAAACAATAATGAATGAATGAATTTATTTTTATTTTCGAACATGTATAAAAAAAAGTGTGTAACTATTTGTACATACAAAAGAAAGAAAACGAGAAATTAACAAAAAATAAATAAAATAACAAAGAGCTAAGACATTCCAAAACACCGCACATTGTTCGAAAAAGGAGTGGGAAGAAGTACAATACTTTTTTAATTTCCCACCCCTTTTTAACTACCCCGAAATCCAAACTACATTAATACACCTATAAAAATATATACCATATATACACTTCATGAATATCTATATAATTACAAAAATATACTACATACCATATATACACTTCATAAATATCTATATAAATATATAATTACCAAAAAAAATATATATATATATACACACACTTCATAAATATCCATATAAATATATAATTACAAAAATAAATATCTACGACATACCTATCCCTGTAAATATGAATATATAAAGTATCCCCATAAATAAATATATACCATATACTAAGTTAGTTCTAATATAACAATCATCCCTATTCTATTTATCCCTCATCATCCTCCGTTAACATACTTCCTCTTCTATATACCTGTTTAAAAATATTTTTTGTACTTTTTTTTAAACAGATTTATATTTTCACTTTGTTTTATTTCTGTCTCCAGTCTGTTCCATAAAGTCACCCCACAGCTCGATACGCACATGCTTTTCATATTTGTTCAAACAATAATTATAAACTAATAAAATAAATGGCTCAGGCTTCATAGAAGAAAAAAAATAATTTGAACAGAATCTCACAGTATGATGCTGAAGCTGCCTAAACAATTGAAAATAAAATACCATTTTGGCAAAAATGTTGGCATCCATTAATTTCTTGTATTAAGTAAAAAATAATGTAAAGTGCACACAGTCCTTCACTGTAAACATAACACACTTTCAGTAACAGAATTTAAGCCTACATAAACACTGACTCGCACATGCTGCTTCTCTTGAACGTATACACAGAAGTAAGGCGGAAGGTAGTTTGTCGACGTCACCTCAAGACGACGCGAACGATTGGTCAACGTTGCAGGAAAGTTTGCGTTGAAGTTGCAAATCGCGAAATCCTGGCAGGTCTGGTAAACGACCGTTTACTTTTCAGCTCAAATACACGAAGCGGTATTGGCCGGTTTCGCAAGCGGAATATTGCGCATGCGCACATCGCTCTTTCTGAAGAGAAACATCCGGCGATTCATCAAAACGATATGTCGAGTGAGATGCTTCGGAAATCATGTGAATAAACCGATAAATTTGATATGTAACCCGAATATCGGCGTATTTTGGCACTTGTCCAATCGGACAAGTAACTGAGACGATGAACTTGTCCGACATAAAGGATCACTTGTCCCGGACAAGCGGACAACCGTTAATGTCGAGCCCTGCAGTGATCACAGCTTTTCCCATTCTGATGTTTGAGGTGAACATTAACTGAAGCTCTTGATGTGTATCTGCATGATTTTTATGTATTGCGCTGCTGTTAAGGGATTGGCTGATTAGATAACTGTGTAAAACAGCAGGTGAATGGGTGTACCTAATAAAGTGGCCAGTAAGTGTGTAGCATGGGAAAAGTGAACAAAATGTCAAAGTAGTTATGGATAAAATAGCATTGTGGTCATCACGCCACACGTAATAAACTGCGGAAACCTTTCTGTATCATGGTTAAAGACTTCTTTTTTTTTTCCCCAATAGCAGTAATATAAGGGCTAATACTGCAATACTTTACAACTCTAATCATGTCGTTTCCTTCATCCAAAAGTTTTAATTACCTAAATATTAGCCATGATATCACTTACTAAAACTTGCATTCTAAACCTGACAGGTATGTGAGCTGTTGAGAAGTAAGCTGAAGGACACAAACCCCAGCGATATTTGTAAGCGGTTTACCCGTAAACTTCATGAGGAAAAGTTTGACCCATCTGCAGGCAAAACAATAGACGACGTGCGGATAAATCACTGGCACGAGGCCCTGCAGGAAGCAGAAAGTGTGGATCCTGGCCGTGCTCTGGCCTCAGACTGCTACTACACTTGGAAAACCGCACGTCTCCAGGTACTAGAATTTTCTCCTGAAGTTTTAGCCTTGCTGCACGAGCTCAAGCGCTCATACAAACTGCTACTGCTGACGAACGGTGATGCCCAGACGCAGCGGGAGAAGCTGGAGGCGGTGAGATGTGAGGGACTCTTCAGCGCAATGGTAGTAGGAGGAGAACATTCTGAGCAGAAGCCTGCAGTCTCTATTTTCTCACACTGCTTCAAGCTGCTGGGAGTGAAGCCACAGGACTGCATCATGGTCGGAGATTCACTGGACACGGATATCCAGGGTGGATTTGATGCAGGGGTTCGAGCTACAGTGTGGATTACCAAGAGCACAGACGTTCTTCCAGAGAATAGTGTGACTCCTGATTACACCATTCACTCTGTGCTAGACTTGCCTAATGTTTTAGCCAAGTTGAAATGATTATCTTAAATGATACGAGTAGTCATTTTTTTAATACACTCCATCTTTGTTTATTCCTAACTCTATTTGTGAGATGCTGAAACATGTAAATTTCCCCACCAACGAATGAAAAGTATCTATCCATCCATTATCTGTCACGGGTAAGCTGGAGCCTATCCCAGCTGACTGTGGGCGAGAGCCGGGGTACACCCTGGACAAGTTGCCAGATCATCACAGGGCTGACATACAACCATTCATACGTACGGTCAGTTTAGAGCCACCAGTTAGCCTAACCTGCATATCTTTGGACTGTGGGGGAAACCGGAGCACCTGGAGGAAACCCAAGCAGACACGGGGAGGACATGCAAACTCCATACAGCAAAGGCCCTCGTCAGCCACCAGGCTCAAACCCGGAACCTTCTTGCTGTGAGGCGACAGTGCTAACCACTACGCCACCGTGCAGCCCTGAATAAACTTGAACATATCTATGCATATTGTCAATTTTATAACTTTTACCAAGTTTGAATAAACACTATTACAAATGTTAGAGGTGCAGGACATGTTTTTAAATCGGGTTTATTGTAATAATCACACAGAGATGGGGCGATGTGACAATATCAAATCGATTTTGTGTCACAAGGTCACAATACACTTTAAAAAAAAAAAAAGACATTATAGAGATCTTGAAAAATGCAAATGGCATTTTACTCAGTAATGGATTAGCAGGTGAGTAGATGTTAAACCTTGTCTTCTTAATAACGCTAATTCTTCAAGTTATTTTTGAACGAAGACGTTATTAGACATTGATTTTAAACGTGACAACTGATACGTCACCTGAGGAAAAGCAAATCATGTGGCATATTGTAAAGTGAAAATGAATCACACACTGATATTTTTGCCTTATTATCCACCTGCACTCACACATTAACATACTGTTATAAGCAACCAGTAATATACTGCAGGTTTTTCATGCAAGTGGTTTGAAGAAACCAGAGTCCACCTGGGTCTAGGACCACTGTCACCCAACGAACACCATGATGGATGATAGTTCATATTCATATTGTACCAAAAAAAAACCCTAACTCTTCGAGACACTTTGCTGCGTTTAGGTTCTGAATGTCCATTTTAAATAATTCATGGAAAAAATAATCTACAAAGGTGCCTCAATATAAAAATAGCATTATATCAGTTACCTACATTGAAAAATATATTGTCTTTACATGACAAGTGTGATAAGCAACAGTCTGAAATGATGATCCGTGAGCATAATTGGTGCTGCATGTTTAAATACAGACAGTAAATCTACTTCACATCTAGTTTAATTTTAATGTTCATTGCCGCCAGTTCGGCCACGAAGTAACGGAACACGTAGGGGACAGCCACTGTGTCGATGGAGTCACTTTTTTTGCACAGTAAGCAGATCGTGTTCCGATGGCGTGTGGCTGACCAATGCGGGGGCGGCTTTTCCAGCAGTGGAGACAGTAAACTGCCACAGCGCACGCACACCTGAGCCACAGACCGATCCGAGCAGTTAAACAGGCGATCGTGCAGCAGGAAGGACGAGCCATGAGCTAGCAGGGCATCGCGCTCCATCTCTCCGAAGCGGATGCCACCTTGCACGTTCCTCCCTCCGAGTGGCTGATTGGTCACTTTGTCCCTCGCTCCCGTAGTCCTCACCTGGAACTTGTCAGAGACCATGTGGCGCAGGCGCTGGTAATAAACCACACCTACAAAGATGTCAGCCTCCAGCTCCAGTCCGCTCAGTCCTGAGTAAAGGCGCTCGGTGCCGTAATAATTGTAACCTGCCGCCTTCAGCATGGTACCGAAGTGCTCAAGGGCAGAGTTGTGTTCAGAGAAGGTGAACGGCGTGGCGTCATGGCACAGGCCGTGCAGCGCTGCCGATTTGCCTGCCATGCTCTCGATCAGCATGCCGATGGTCATACGTGACGGAAAGCCATGTGGGTTGAACAAGATGTCAGGGGTCATGCCGCTCTCGCTGAAGGGCATGTCCTCAGCTGGCCACAGGCGACTCAGGATACCCTTCTGACCATGCCTGCTGGCAAACTTGTCTCCGATGGTGGGGTTGCGTGGTACTCGCATGGTAATGCACACACGCTTGAAGCGGCCTGTTCCCGCGTCGTTGCTGCATGCTTTGATGTTGTCCACCACACAACTCTCCTGACTCCTGAGAGAAACAAGGATAGCAGCAGGAATTAAATAGTTTTTGAACCAGACAATTTAATGCCTTTTAAATGTTTGTTTAAATTTAGCTTCTTAACGAGGCAAAATAATTACACGATAACTGACGATTTTTAAATTCACCATAAATGATCATGATAACGTACTTGTAGAAAATAACATGGCTCTGGCCTGTGTTGAGGTTGATGTAGCTGTAAAAAGGGTCTCCATAGTTCAGCTTGGTCCCTATAGGGGGGAATCCGTCTGCATCCAGTCTGCCAGACACTTTAGGGTCACTAGGTTTAGTCCCAAACACCACGCCGTCCTCACCTTTGACCTTCTCTGATAGGTCCACTATCTCAGTCTTATAGACAGAGCCATGGGCAAAACCACGCTCCCATGATGCCTTGTTCACAATCTGGATAAGAAATGCTAATTAACCATATGGCATATTAAGGACATAATTATGTTTACAACGTTAAGCTAAAATCACATGTATCGAGCTACAAAAGCTATCAGAAAATGATCAGTACTATTACAATTAAAGGCCATCAAAACACTGACCATTGCATCTTCCATATCGTAGCCTGTATAGGAGATCACAGCCACTATAGCGTTTGTGCCAATGGGGTAGTTGTCTATGTTGTAGTGGTCGTACATGACAGGACGGACCAGAGGACTCTGGGGGGTCTGTAAGCGATAAAGCTTATTATCCGAGCGATCCTGATAAGAGTGCAGAGGGAAACCCATAGTCTGTTTACCTGCACACAAAGGTGAGAGGAAAAAGTGGAAAATTTTAACGTTAAACATTTGGTTGGAACACTACAGCACTTATTTTCATATACTAGCAACAGTGTCCGTGTATCAATACATAGAGGATATTACGCAGTGGCACGAAGATTATCTTCGAAGGGTGGATGGATACATCACGAGTGAGCAAAGTGAATGAGTGAAAATATTTTCAACACAAGAAGATAAACTTCATATCTTCACGTCACCATGTGATATTCTTTATATTTATATGGACACATCCACAAAAAAAAAAAAAAAAAAAACACAACACGCACACACCTTAAAGGAACAGTCCACCGTACTTCCATAATGAAATATGCTCTTATCTGAATTGAGACGAGCTGCTCCGTACCTCTCAGAGCTTTGCGCGGCCTCCCAGTCAGTCAGACGCAGTCAGACGCGCTGTTACTCCTGTTAGCAATGTAGCTAGGCTCAGTATGGCCAACGGTATTTTTGGGGGCTGTAGTTAGATGCGACCAAACTCTTCCGCGTTTTTCCTGTTTACATAGGTTTATATGACCAGTGACATGAAACAAAGTTCAGTTACACAAAATGAAACATGGCGATTTTCTATGCTATGGAAAGTCCGCACTATAATGACAGGCGTACTAACACCTGCGCGCTTCGACAGCGCATTGATACCACATTGAAAAAAAACCAGGAGTGAAGGTATCAATGCGCTGTCGAAGCTCGCAGAAGGTGTTAGTACGCCTGTCATTATAGTGCGGACTTTCCATAGCATAGAAAATCACCACGTTTCAATTTGTGTAACTGAACTTTGTTTCATGTCACTGGTCATATAAACCTATGTAAACAGGAAAAACGCGGAAGAGTTTGGTCGCATCTAACTACAGCCCCAAAAAATACCATTGGCCATACTGAGCCTAGCTACATTGCTAACAGGAGTAAACAGGAGTGACAGCGCGTCTGACTGACTGGGAGGTCGCGCAAAGCTCGGAGAGGTACGGATCAGCTCGTCTCAATTCAGAAAAGAACATATTTCATTATGGAAGTACGGTGGACTGTTCCTTTAATCAAAAGCATTTTAATTTTGAACCAGTTCGCCATTTTGACAACATGTGGGAAAACACTGGGAGTGACATCATTGGAGTGAAATATTGGGAATTATTATACATACAGGACACTTTTTCCATGGAATAAAAACATGTATTCTATTCCCTTCTAGTGGGTTCCATTCATTTGGTTTGATAGCATGTAATATTGTTAGCATATTGCTTATCCTACACTATTACGTCACTCTACCCAATGGAAAATGAGCGTTGAATATGGTTTACGATATTGCATGATTGTCAAGACAACATGACGTCACACGTCAGAGATGTAAAACTTCCATGCTCGCGAGCGACTGTGACAATTTGTATACAAACATGGCCGCCAGGTTTGCTTCGTTAAATACAGAAGATTGAGAGAATTTTGACTGCCAGGTCGCTCCGTTGCGTGTAGCTGTCAATGTTGATTTTAAAAGTAACTAAGTAAATTACACAGGGAAACTAATAATATTCGGCTTGACCGTGCTAGCGTTACACTACACTACACTGGCTGGAAGGTAGCTGGACTGCCGCGCTAATAGCACCGAGTCGCAGGTAAGCTAGCATTGGCCTTCGAGAATGCGGATATGAAGAGTGTGTACAGTATGTATAATAATAGCTGGCTTTTTTTGTGGTCCATCAGATATATTCCATTCAGCTACTCGTCTTCGACTTGTTCAGTATCATGCTAGCTGAATGGAATATATCCGATATACCACCCAATATTATTTAAATATATATGTCACTCAGAGCCGCGATGTATTTTCTATGAAAAATAGGAGTTTAACATTAAGATAAACTTCATATCTTCAAGCAAACACGTGATTTTATTTTTATTATATAGACACAAAAAAAAAAAAAGTGCCCAAATTTATCAAAAAACAAATCATCAATATCCTCATGAGTAACAGAGATTTAGGTCACGATTTTGGTTCTCCATGTCCCGGATGTAGCTCGTATGAAAAAGATGAGTGGTGTATTTCCCAGTAAAACACTCATGTCCATAGAATACAAAAGGAAATTCATCTCTGGAAGCTAAAGCTAGCAGACCTGGTATGGTAGCGCAACCTTACCCATCTGGCACTGGTACATGTTCCTAGGACTCTGGTTATGGTCTGAGAAGGGGATGAAGCTGGCCACCACACTGAGCATGCTGTGGGGGAAGAGCTCCTGATGGGTGGTGACACCATGTTCTATCTCCTCCTCAAATATCCCCACGTTAAGGTAAAGCTGAAAACACAAAGCGCACATGTTGACCCAACACCTTATGCTTCCATTGCAAATGTTATACACTTCATATTAGTTATGCCACAGCACTGTTAAATTCTCAATTCTGATTGCTCAGACGGTGCCAATTAATGTTCTAGAACAGAAGAACAAGTCTGACATGTGATGGCTGTAATTTTAGCCATGTTGAATGTAGTTCGTTTGGTCCACGGCAGGCGTCACTTATCAGCACGATCTTCACGAGACTTGTGCGAGACTTTGAAACGTGACGTGTCAGCCAGGTGTCAGTGCTGCCATTTTGAAAACTGTTTTCCATACGAAATATTGCACAAAAACGAGTTTAAATGATTACTGCCTACTTTTTTTTCAAACTTTCCTGATTGCAATCAAAACAAACAAAACTTCTGGCTTGATTACATCAGCTTTCGAAAGAGGGCGCGCGCGTCTTTTGACAACGTTAGCAGATGTTGGTCGCTTTGATTTCCGCTGTACGTTTTACTTCCATCCTACGATGTCTCGCACAGGTCTCAACAAATCTCATTTACGGCCATTGTTTTGACATATGGACTGATATATTACATAGCATATTTCAAAACACTCAACTTGCTATAGCAGTGATAAAATAGCGATCAAAAATGCATTCCTATATTTGATAAAATGAGATAAATAGAATTTTGATCTTGGGCGGCACGGTGGTGTAGTGGTTAGCGCTGTCACCTCACAGCAAGAAGGTCCGGGTTCGAGCCCCGTGGCCGGCAAGGGCCTTTCTGTGCGGAGTTTGCATGTTCTCCCCGTGTCCGCGTGGGTTTCCTCCGGGTGCTCCGGTTTCCCCCACAGTCCAAAGACATGCAGGTTAGGTTAACTGGTGACTCTAAATTGACCGTAGGTGTGAATGTGAGTGTGAATGGTTGTCTGTGTCTCGGCCCTGTGATGACCTGGTGACTTGTCCAGGGTGTACCCCGCCTTTCGCCCGCAGTCAGCTGGGATAGGCTCCAGCTTGCCTGCGACCCTGTAGAACAGGATAAAGCGGCTAGAGATAATGAGAGGAGATGAGAATTTTGATTAAAAAGAATTTGCCTTTAGTTCTCCTTTAATAATAAACAGACTAAAAATGTGTTATTTAACAAAGACAAAGATAGTGAAGTTTTCTGTAAGGAGACTTTTATTTAACATTAAGGGAAGGAGTATCCAGTGTGTCAATAAGTTTTCTGCAATGAATCTAAAGACTTTGCACTTTCCATGCAACACTTTCTAAGTAACATGACAAGCTAACTTGTCTTGTGGATGTTCTCCAATATTAAATGTAACTATAAACAGATAAAAATGATAAAATTTTTATCAGTTACAAATTGCTGTGATATAACAAGAATAAACCAAATTTGGGACATGATACAGGAAAATAACCAACTTTGTTGCAACAGTAACTTGGCTTCACACCAGGCCACATCACACCACCCTGTCAATGATTAATTTCCTGTCCCAGTTCATCCTGTTGTGTTTTATTCCTTGCTGATACTTGTGGGCCTTTTCCACTACCCTTTTTCAGCTCACTTCAGCCCAACACGGCTCGCGTTTCGACTACCTCAGAGCAGCATGACTGAGCTCACTTCAGCCTTACTCAGCACCCAAAACTCGCACGGTTTTGGAGTGGGGCTGAAGTGAGCCCAACCGAGCCGAGTGGGGCTAGGGGCGTGAGGAGACACTCCCCTGTGCACTAATTGGTGAGGAGGAGTGTCCTCACATGCCCACACACGCCCCGCGAGCACGCTGGGATCTGTAAACACCGTAAACCCGGAAGAAGAAGAATTACGACAAAGATGATGATGATCAGAAAACTAGAAGATGGAAGACCAACCCAACAAGCCACAGCACCAAGACCAGCAACACTAACGACTCCATGTTCTCCATGTTTATTGTTTACTATCCGGGTCGTGAGACTACCGCTTAAAAGGTCACTGATGTCACTGTTTGCGCCGCCTAACGACATCACGTGACGTCCACCCACTTTCGCTAACTCCACCCAATGTGTCCACCCACTTCCAGCCAGCACAGTTCAGCGCGGTTGTAGTCGAAATGCAACCCCAACAGCCCCACTCAGCTCGACTCAGCCCAACTCAGCCGCGTTGGTAGTGGAAAACCCCCATTGGTGGATTAATGGTGCCCTCAAAAGCCAGTATCACTAGATTGGGCACCAAACAAACAACTCAGTTAAAAAAAAAAAAAACAGAAAAGATTAAGAGCAGAAAGCACTGAAGCACTGCTTCTGTTTTCAAAGGAACCCAATCCTGTGCAATACATCACCATGGAGCCAGAGTGAACCTTCAGTTCAAGAGAGTTCTACACAAACACACTGAAGTTTACAACAGCTCCATGCATATGAAATGGAAATAAATCGTCAAAGGCAGGAAAAACTATTTTGGATAAAATTTTTGTTGTCTGTTACACACTTCTCAACCTGTGTGACTCAGCTGTGCCTTTTGAATCGAGAATAAATTAAGAGGGAACTGAACATTCTTGACACAAAGAAGCTTTTCTTGCTTTTGCAGTTTAACTGTTCTTCTGTGTCGGGACTCTTCGGGGGGAAAAAAAAAAAAAGGTACATTCCAATATCTATGTAGCTAAAGCTAGGCCTCAAATCTACATAACTCCAGTCGTTTCGAGGAATTTTGTACAGATTGTAACTGCCACTAAACTCTAATTTCCACGTACTGTATATGTATCCTTTGCTTATTTCTAAGATTATCCAAGTAATCTGGTAGTAGAGCTTTTTTAACTGTATTTTTCTTCGGACAATAGCAACAGACACCGGACAGCTTCACTTGGCTTCAGTATGTAAACAAAGTTTGCTTGTCCCCCAGGATAAGGGTTGCAACGGTTGCTAACATAAATGTGGCATCAATGCAAGGGGTCTATAGACCATCACTACGTACAACTGAGGAGTTATAATGAGAGTTTGACTGGTGTCAGACCTGTTCGAAGGTGCCAATGAGCTCCTCTTTTCCCAGAGCGAGGTTACGGACAGGTCGCACCATGCGGCACGGTGTAGTAAACAGGTACAGGCTAGGGTACAAGCTTGCTTTACCCGTTTGAGGAACTAGCACAATTTCAGTCCATGGAGGAATCTTTTTTTCCCTCAGGACCTGGAAGAGGAGAGAGGAAACAATGTGGTTGACAAAAAAAAAATTAAAAAGTAGAACTCTCACTTACTCAAACCGAAAATTGACTGAACATGGTTATGATACAAGACACGGAAGCGAGTTTCGTCTACCAACTGCAAAAACAAAGGATATATCAAGCCATCAAATGGAACAATCCAAGTGACAAATGTTAAACGGTGCTCCAAGATTTCCCAGTTTAAATTCTTTTAAAAGTCTTTCAATGCATACGATTCAAATTTTTTACACTCTTACATTATTATAATGTAATTTTTTTTAAATCAATTTGCTTCAATTAGTTTAAATATTTTGTTTTTAAACTTTCTCAATCTATAATTAGTTTTTACAAGACCTTATTGAAAATCACTTTAGTGAAGAAGCATCCTGCTAAAATATCATTAAATAAAACACACTTACTTCACCTCAATATTTCATTCATCACCATAAAAGGTAAATCAAGCCAAAATTTCCACTCAAAGTAAGCACATTAAAGTATACACAATACTAAAAGTGATCGATTGAGATATTCCACTAAACATCTTGATGTGCCAGGACAAAAATCCACAGAAGCATCAAGAAATCCATTTCTAAATGGAAATTCTATAAATCTGTATACTGGACATGCTCTCAAGCAGTATAAATAAGCGTCCAAACACCAAAAGGACAACTACTACTATGACTACAACATTATTTCAGTTAGGGTGACTGCATGTTGGCATTGGATGAAAAACATACCACCATAAACTTTGTGCAAGTGTTACTAACCTTGAACTTGCGGAGAGATTCAACCAGAGAAGGTGCGAGATCTTTCTCGACCCAGCCAATCATGGCGCCGTCCAATACGACAGGGTAGCAGCAGGAGTATGGCTGACCAGGAGTTCCATCTACTGGAGTAACACCTGCCAAAGAAAAGCTCTTCTACATCAATGCCAGAGTCAATTGATGAGTGAACTAGAGATAAATAAAGTTGTGGAAAAAAACATGTTTAAAAAGTACTCAATTTTAAAAATCACAATGCAAATAAAATTTTAGTGTAGAATGTATATTGTTTGTTCTATCCACATTCACTGGATATGGGCAATCGCGCGCTCTGATTGGCTACTCTACTACTAGGCTATCAGCTCATATACCGTGAGTAGAGAAAAACAAAACGGCAGCGCGTGTTGCTGAACCAACCAAGGACGAAATAAAAACTCTACTCGAAAACAAAACCCCAAAAACAAGACGACAGTCATCTATATCCCCCACCCTATATACCAAGTTTCGAGATATTATTTGTCACATTTTTCAAGTTCTGCTGCAGGAAACCAATCCTACATCTTTACACTGACCTCAGCAACCCATGGCATAAACCTTTGGTCCAGGTGAGCTAAAAATGTAAATTTCTCACATTTCTTCGTATCAAAAGGCACATATGCATCACTTAATCAACACATATACCAACTTAAGACCATACCACTCATAGTTTTCAAGTTCTGCTCCAGAAACAAAACTGACCCCTAAGACTAAACTGAGAAACGAAGCCTGAAATTGTTTCCATGGAAACATGAAAAATTAAAATTTCTTAGTATGAAAAGGCACATCTACATCACCTTGTTAACATGTATACCAAGTTTCAAATCTGTATCATGAATAGTTTTGGATATATGCTCCGGAAACAAACACTGCTCTTAGAAACAAAGTCAAAATCTATTTTCTATGTAAAAATTTGAAAAATATATTTTTTCAAAAATCCAAAATAGCAAAAGGCACCAGTTGATATGTTGCTTGAAAGTTTCATAAAGGTATCTTCAGTAGTTTTAAAGATATGCCCGGAAACAAAAATGTGACCGGATGGACAGATGGAACCCGTTTCTATATCCCGCGCCAAACTTCGTTTGGGCGGGTGGTAATAAAAATAGCAACAAAATATGGAAGAACAGTATTTGATGGTAAGAACATAGGGCTGGGCGATATGGCTGAAATCTGTATCACGATATAAGTGTTTCATATTGGTCGATATCGATAATTATTGAAACATTTTATGACCTATTTAAAATAAGGACCAGGAGGGAACAATACTAAATTCAAACATTTATTTTAAACTTAAACTTCCTCTGACAGCCAATAAGCAAGGAATGTCAACACGCATGTTCAATGTTACGATCACAACAAAAACTGAGCAATTATCAATAATTAAGTGCTTAAAAAACTCAAGTGTTATAAAAACATGAGCAAAGTGTTAAATGTAAACATAGCAAAACCTGCTGTGTGAGAAGGACTGTCATATTTTTAATTTTTTACTGCAAGTTTAGTGCAAAAAAAGTTCACCCTCTGGTGAATAACATTTAAAAACATAAATAAAAATATGCAGTGCTTTATAAACATAAAAGAAATTGAGTGAAACTGAGGTAGACTTAGACTATTCTTAAACTATTCAAGTATATTTTCATTGAAGGTTTAATAAAATAAAGTGTTTTGTAAACATAGATGAAATTAAAGTAAAACTGAGGTAGACTTAAGACTTTACATCTGTAACATCTGACCTTACTGACTTTATCCACAATTTCCTCGCTCGTTCCGGCACTCATCTTTCTTTTCTTGGCCACGCTGTTTCTGGAAAAAAAATAAACACGACCACGAGACAACGAGATGGCGCAACCAAATGCGATACTATTACATGATTGGCTATCAGCGTGTCACTCCTTATGCGTTGCTAGGCACCAGAGGACGAGTGCCTTTGCTCATGCAACCAAGCTTGCTTTGCAACAACAGTTGATTGAAAGCGGACCTAAACCAGACAGGGCTCTGGCTAACGCTTGTTTCTTGAAAAAAAAAAAAAAAAACATTCTATCGAAATGTTCTATCGAACGCATTTTCTATAGATATCAAGTATGTGTCTATCGCGATACGTATCGTGATCATTTTATCGCCCAGCCCTATAAGAACATCTCTTTTTTTTTTTCCCAAGAATTATTATAGCAGCATTTTTCACAAATTGCTGCTGTCATTTCGTCGGTTTGTTTACATTCTAAGCAGAAATGATTTTGTTGGACATTTTGTATAAAGTTTTTGTTTATCAAATTTGCAAAAAAGTGCTCCGTTTCTCAAAATCCAGTAAATGTGGATAGAATAAAACAGTTATTCCACTCAAATCTCGTCATACATAGCTTATAGCCAACTCATTAGCTCATGTATGACTCAATTTCATGGAATAATTTAAATATATTTTTTATTGAAAATGTCCATTTGTATAATTTATGCCCTTACATGGAAATTAATTATCAAGGAAAAAATTACGTGTTTTTTCTGTTAGACCTTCAACAAGCCAGTTAATTTTTACCCACCAGAGTCACTAGCAGAGAGCAAAAGTTGCCTAAGGTACCTCAGACTTCCCAAAATACAGGAAATACTAATCTCGACTGTCCGTCAAGATGAGGTCAACAATATAGACACCTGAAATACTACTCCATTACTTTCATTCTGAGAATCTCCAGCTCCACACAGACCACATGCAGTACTTGTAGTGCAGCCCTTTTTAAAAATAAAAAGATTGGAGAAAATGTGCCCACGCTGATTACCTAGTGAGCAGAGCAGGGCAGGGAGCGTAGTAGTGGGGTGAACAGGAGCCACAATCTCACAGTGGACCGTCAGGTGGTTCATCAGCCCGCATGGCGCTCCATCAGGTGTGTGCACGGGACACAGGAAACCCCAGGACTCGGGTAACAGCTTTCTAACTGCAGTGGTCCTCATCTTGGCGAAGGCTGCTCCTCTGTGCACACAACGGAAGTGGGACAAATAGCGAATGAAGTTGAGCTTGTCAGCCACCACACACAGACCACTGGACTGCAGCATACCCAGACCTGAGGGACAAAAAGAGGTACAAATCAACATGTTCACAAAAAGCAGGAGTTCAGCAAGTCCAAGCTTTCACTTTTGAGCATTACACAATGATACCCGTCTTGGAGATGAGGTTTCCTGTAGCCAGCATGTACTCAAAGGCTTTAGTGAGGTCAGTGCCCATGTTGAAAAGTTTAGCCAGGTTCTCGGAGGTCAGTCCCCCGATTCTCTGGCTCCGTTTATCCAAGGCCAGTTTCACAGACACCAGCCAGCCTGTCATTTTCTCCTGAAAAATACATACACAGAAAAAGGAATGTACTCGTTGTAATAGGTGCAAAAGTTAGAAGGCGGCCATAACTGAACCGATATTAAATCAGGGATGCCCGTCATGTCCTATACCATCGGACGTGGTTTCGCGCCAGAAAGCTGAGGCTACAGTACAGCGGGCACAGGCTCACTGAAAATTGACCAGCAGAATTCCTTGACCGATGAGCTTATATGTTTAGGATCATTAGCAGCATCCTTTCTTTCTCCACACTTTGCTAGAGGGTGAGCTTGATTTCAGAACTTTTGTGGCTCATCTCCATATTTTTTTTTCCCTTTGCAAATTCCAACCTGGCCTTCTGATTCGTACTGCTGATGGGGTTTGCATTGTGTGTTATGGCCTCCATGTTTCTGCACTCAAAGTCTTATTCGAATGGTGGATTGTGATCCCTTTACCCCTGCCCTATGGAGGTTGTTGGTCATGTCTCTGACTTGTTTTGAGGTTTTTCTTCACAGCTCACACTGTGTTAGGTTTTTACTTTTTGCATGATTCTTCAGTTTTTTAAAGTGATGCGCACTTTTTTTTTCTGATATTATACTTTCCCTCATGTATTAAAAATTTTTGTAAGACTACACCTGCAAATAATTTTGACTAATTATAATTATATGTATTTCTAATTATTCTAGCCACATTCACTGGATATGAGCAATCGTGCACTCTGACTGGCTCCTCTACTACTAGGCTATCAGCTCATATACCATGAGTAGAGAAAAACAAAATGGCAGTGTGTTGTTGAACCAACCAAGGATGAAATAAAAACTCTACTTGAAAACAAAATCCCAAAAAATACAAAAAAAAAAAGCAACAAAATGGTATGAAAAAGTATTTGATGCTAAGAACATATCTTTTTTTTATTTTTCACAAATTATTATTATTATAGCATTTTTCACAAATTGCTACTACGCATGTATGCAATTTGCCACAAGTCCGCTAAGCAGAAATTATAGAAAATGTCTGACAATCAAGTTATTTATTTATCTGGGGCGGAACGGTGGTGTAGTGGTTAGCACGGTCACCTTACAGCAAGAAGGTCCGGGTTCGAGCCCTGTGGCCGATGAGGGCCTTTCTGTGTGGAGTTTGCATGTTCTCCCCGTGTCCACGTGGGTTTCCTCCGGGTGCTCCGGTTTCCCCCACAGTCCAAAGACATGCAGGTTAGGTTAACTGGTGACTCTAAATTGACCGTAGGTGTGAATGGTTGTCTGTGTCTATGTGTCAGCCCTGTGATGACCTGGCGACTTGTCCAGGGTGTACCCCGCCTTTCACCCATAGTCAGCTGGGATAGGCTCCAGCTTGCCTGCGACCCTGTAGAACAGGATAAAGCAGCTAGAGATAATGAGATGAGAAAAATGCTCCATTTCTCAAAATCCAGTGAATGTGGATATAATAAAAAAGAGTTATTCCACTCAATCTTGTCGTACTTGGCTTATAGCCATCTCGGTGCTACGCGCCTCGGCGGCTATCAACTCACGTATGACTCAATTTCATGGCGTGCACTTCATACACTGACTGTGTAGTACTTTCACATGATTAAATGTAGTATAATAGGAATTGCACCATAATATCCACTGAACAACGCTGCTTTTGACACAGCAAGCTCACCTTCAGGAACATGAGATAAAGCTGTCCAGGCGTGAGGACCTCCTGACACATCAGACTATCTGGATTCTCCTCCATACACTCCTGTTTGGCAAAAGCAAACAGCTTTCGTGTCATCAGACAAAGCATGTAGAACTTCTCCGTGTCAGACTTCAGGTGAATGCACAGACACTCACTGCGGACAAATGAAATTCAGTTTCAGACATTACAATAGAGATGAAAGTGGAGCAAAGAAAAAAATCCTGAACTTTTGAAAGTCAAACTAAGATGGGGGGGGGCCACGTCCCCCAAAAAAATTTTAATAACATAACACGCAAAACCCTGCATTCTAGTGCATTTTAGTACTTATTTTCACTAAAACAAGTTATAACTTTTAAGCCTTTTTCTTTCACGTACATTAATGATTAACATGTCATAAATATCAAATTTAATTCCTCTAGTTAATGAGTAATTTTCAGGAGTGCATTTAGAATGCGGTGATTTTCCTGCCTACACAGTTCATTACTTTGAAAAAAATCAGACAGTTGAAGGTAAACTCAGCAAAATCCCAAAACAGTAGTGTGTGTGTGTGTGTGTGTGTGTGTGTATATATTTTTTATTAGTGCTGTCAAAAATGTCGCGTTATTAACGCGTTAACTTGACTCAATTTTAACGGCGATAACTTTATCGCGAGATTAACGCTCTGTGACATGATGCCACGCCCCGCACAGCCAGAGTCCTCTGCCCTCCCCCAAAGAGCCACGGTGCTCGGCTTAGGTTTCGTTTTCCCATCGGCGGCTCCAGCCCGACTTTGCAGTGGCTGTGACAAGACGTGTTATGCTCTACAATAAAAAAAAAAAAAACATTGGTACAACCAGTGTTCGAACTATGCCGATATTTTCAGGAGGTCCCTTTTTTTCCCCTTGTCTCAGAGCGCGGCTCTCCATTGCGCGCTCACTTCGGATATGCAAATGCTTCCCGTTACACACGATTGCTGTGTCAATAAACATCATTTTGCCAATATTTTAGAGACCCCCCCCAACATTTCCCAAATCATGTTTTCAAGGGATCTCATGTCTGTTTCAGGGGATCTCGGATCCCCCAAGTACCCCCGTAGTTCGAACGGTGAGCAAGCCCATTCGCTTTTTTATGCTAAGAGAATTACAATGGTTTTCATGTGACAAAAATGTGCGATTAAATTGCGATTAATCGCGAGTTAACTATGACAGTCGCGACATTAATCGCGATTAAATATTTTAATCGCTTGACAGCACTAATTATATATATATATATATATATATATATATATATATATATATATATATATATATATATATATATATATAAAATTATCTGTAGCTGCTTTATCCTGTTCTACAGGGTCGCAGGCAAGCCGGAGCCTATCCCAGCTGACTACGGGCGAAAGGCGGGGTACACCCTGGACAAGTCGCCAGGTCATCGCAGGGCTGACACACAGACACAGACAACCATTCACACTCACATTCACACCTACGCTCAATTTAGAGTCACCAGTTAACCTAACCTGCATGTCTTTGGACTGTGGGGGAAACCGGAACACCCGGAGGAAACCCACGCCGACACGGGGAGAACATGCAAACTCCGCACAGAAAGGCCCTCGCCGGCCACGGGGCTCGAACCCGGACCTTCTTGCTGTGAGGCGACAGCGCTAACCACTACACCACCGTGCCGCCCATATGAGTGTTTAGTCTACGTCTAGTTCTTATCTAGTGTTTATACTGTTTTATATTGTCTGAGTGTTTAGTCTATGTCTAGTTCCTATCTAGAGTGTTTATACTGTTTATATTGTTTGTTTTTTCAATTATTCTATTTTTATTTATTGCATTGCCTGTTTGCACCGTGGGTCAGAGAGGACTGAAATTTCATCTGTGCTGTATGTCGAGCATGTATAGCATATTTGACAATAAAGTTGACTTGACTAAAAAGTAAAGGTCTGTTAGTTTCTAAAGCTTTCAGGTTTCAATGTTGGAGACACTGAGCCTCGTTTATCAATCTTTTAGTAGAGTTGTGCGTTTGCAGAAGCTAAAGTGAACTAAACATTTCCAATTCATATTTATGCGAGTTGAAGCCAATTGTTTACATTAGTTCATATTGTCTGTAAATTTAAACACACCAATGAATACCAAATTTCTCATGTTAAATCGGGGCGTAGGGTGTGTGTGTGTCACACATTGACTGGCAGCTTGAGTGCATTATGTAACAAAAAATAATTACCATTGCTAGTTTTAGGCAGCTTAGAAACCGGCTCTTCCATTATCGCTGTTTCTTCCACGTTTTCTTGATGTTGTTTTCTAGAAACGGCACTAAAACTTTGCTTCGAAGCCACAAAATGCAACTTTGATGGAAAAAAAATATATATAATAAAATTGCTTACCTCTCTTCACGTCGAAAGGAGGAGGAAAGTTTTGCTTGTTTTGACATGGCGAATTATTAACACGAGGAAATACTTGTAAGTCGCAACTAAAAAGACTGCAGCTACACTGGCAGCCTGAACATGCTTTCTAGTGTGATTGTGTTGCGCTTGCGCAGAACGGTGTCAGTCCTGCGCGCCTTAGCTCGTGCTAACGAGCTCCAGCAGGTGCGCCGTTAACAAAGAACACCTGTCTTTAAATCAATGAACTATGTTTGGGCTATTTAAGGACTGCACCCATGCAAGGACAATGCGAAGTATTACGCCACATCTCGGAACGTGAAAAATCCGAAAAATAAATTTCTCCATTCAGAAAACCAGAGATTTTCAAGAGTTTTATCAAATATCCGGATTTCCGGGTAAATCCGGAAGACTTTCATCTATATTACAAGCACCAAAAAACCCAAACAAACATCCTCCAGTAACTGTCCCGAAGGAGGAGCCAGGGCCAAACAATTACCCGTTAGCATTATTTAAAAGGACTAACAGTTCAGTTTATAGCCTATTAAAAAAAAAAAAGGGACTTACTCCAGAAGAAATTTAGCACACTGCTCATGTGTGTACCACTCTGGCAAGTTGAGCTTGACACGAAAGCGTTCTCCCAGATAGTCAAGCACCTTCACTCTGGTAGTGCAGCCCTCCTCCATCACCAAGCGCAGCATCTCTGCCACACAGCTCTTAAAGAAGGAGTTCTCCTCTCTGCCCTTTATCAGCTCCTGGTAGATCTGGTAGTCTGAGAAGTCCACTAGGGCCTGTGATCCACAGACAAAATATACTGAACTACAGCTTCATCCACTGATGTATAGAGGAAGTCAATAACTGGACAATTTAGACGACATTCTCATCACAGAAAACATGACAGTACATGCTTCTTTGTACTGTTCCACTTTTTTTTTTTTAATTCAAATCAGATCTGTCCATGTTTATAGTTCACATCCGTAACTGCGAATGACCAAAAATCAGACTTGTCATTTCAACCTGGTAATGTGAACACAGCCTGTGTTTCATAAACAGTGTAACTATCAGCATTACCTTGAGAGCAAAGCCCAGAGGAAGGAAAAACAGCTCTTTTTGATAAATGAAGTTCAGCATGACCGTTCCATTGTCCAGGTAGTGAAGGTTCATGTTAATGGACGTATGTTCTTCTCTCACGCAATGCACCGAAATTCCTGGGAACACAGAGCTCAAATTATTTTGTGCGTCTGTGTGTATACAGTATATAAAACAAAATTAACAGACCACCTTTAAAGGGGAACACAGTTGTATTGTTCCTCGATTCTCTCTGACTTTTCTGTAATAACTCTGTCAGGTGTCACTTATTTTTCCTATCCATTTTTCTGCCTTTAAATCATTTGTAAATTAGAGGTACATTTTACCTTTTACATGGGCGACGGAGACTCATTTGTGATCAGGCCACAATTTCTAACGCTGTTTTGGAAACGTTTTTTGGTATGTGTATTTTCCTAACGTGGTGGTCACTATTAAAGGAGAACTGAAGTCATTTTTAAACTTGCTTTATTTCTTAATTAACGTGTTATTCAATTACGTTTTCAGTTTTAGTAACCTTATATCGTGGCTCGTATTGGCAACTGTTACGTTCCCCATGGCAAATAGGGGAAAGCAACAGAAATAAACCAAAAAAAAAAAACCCGGGAGGAAAAAGAGGCGGACTCAGGGCCGAAATGGAAACCGTTTTTATTCACAAAATAGAAAAAAAAAAAAAGTCACTGGTCTCTAAACAAAGGAAAAACAAACAAGAGCCAGGTTTTCTCACCAAAACTGCAGTAAACAAACCACAACCAAACAGTTCCAGGATTACGCACGCTCCTTTCCCCTTAAAGGAGCAGCACACTCTCGCTAGATGCAGCTCACAACTCTCTCTCCTAACTGTCACCGCCACAGCCCACCGGCTCACACACCCTCTCGAAAGGCGTCTCCCTCTCACTTTTAACATGGCTTCTCAACGAGGTGAGTGGGAACAGCTGCGTATAAGAGGAAGGGGCGTCTACCTGAGAGAAAAAAAAAAAAAACCACATACGCACCCACACATAACCACACACGTCCCCCTGGCACCAGGGTCGTAACACCCCCACCCATAAAAAAAACAAACCCCAGTTTGTTTAGGAAGGTGGTAGGGAATACCAGTTTACAATTTTCAATTCCTTACCTCACCCACGGGAGAGAGCGTCAGCTACCACATTATCAACCCCTTTTTTGTGTTTGATCTCAATGTTGTACCCCTGCACCAACAAAGACCAACGCATCAGCCGTTGGTTATGGTTGTACATCTGGGCCAGAAACACGGGGGGATTATGGTCAGTGTACACGGTCACTGGGAGTGTACTTGAGCCTACATAGACCTCGAAGTGCTGCAAAGCGAGTAACATGGCTAGGGTTTCCTTCTCAATGGTGGAGTAGTTCAGCTGGTGGGGTTTGAATTTTGCAGAGAAGAAACACACTGGGTGAGGAACCCTGCTACCATCACTCTGGAGCAATACCGCGCCAGCCCCGGACGCACTAGCATCGACTTCTAGCTGGAAGGGAAGAGAGAAGTTAGGTGCAACAAGTACAGGGGCGCTACACAAGAGAGATTTAGCCGCTTCGAAAGCATGCTGACCCTCGGTGGTCCACACAAAAGGGACATTCGGGCTACACAGAGTAGTAAGAGGGGCGACTACAACAGATAAATTTTTACAGAAGCACCGATAATAGCCTGTCATGCCCAGAAAACGGCGCAGCTCACACCTGGTGGTGGGAACTGGGTAGGCTACCACAGCTGTGATTTTAGCCTCCACCGGTCGGACCTGCCCCTGCCCCACCTGTTTACCCAGATAGGTGACGGTAGCCTTGCAAAACTCACACTTGGCAAGATTAAGAGTTAGATTCGCATTCGCCAGCCGCTGAAATACTGTCCTCAAGGTGGACAGGTGGCTCGACCACTTACTAGAGTACACTACAACATCATCGAGATACACATTACACTGTGGAACATCACCCAACACTTGGTGCATTAAGCGCTGGAAAGTAGTGGGCGCATTCTTTAACCCAAATGCCATGACTGTGTACTGCATGAAGTGGTCGGGGGTCACAAAAGCTGAGATGTCGGACGCTCGGGGTGTTAACGGGACCTGCCAGTACCCTTTTAAGAGATCTAACTTTGTAATGCAAGTGGCCGGACCTATACTGTCCACACAGTCATCAATACGGGGCAAAGGGAAACTGACACCGTGACCGCATTTACCCTCCTAAAATTAGTACAAAAACGGGGCATTCCATCAGCTTTTGGCACTAACAAACACGGGGAACTCCAGGGGCTGCGACTAGGCTTAGCTAAACCATTTTCCACCAGGTACTCCACCTCAGCCTTCATTAGCTGACGCTTATCTACTGAGCATCGATAGGCATGTTGCTTAATAGGAGCAGCACCCCCCACGTCAAGATCATGCTGCAGTACCTTGGTACAAGTTGGCACATCCCCAAGCAAGGTGGGAAAGGACTGAAACAAGCTCAGAATTTCATATCGCTGTTCGGCTGGGAGGTAAGAAAGACGGGAGTCAGCATCTGACAGAAACTCAGAATTTGTTAATCTACCACTCTGTTGGCCACCAGAGGGCACATTGAGTCCGTCATCCGCTAGTACCTCAGCACACACCAGGGAAGCCGGCTGCCCAGCGCTGCCCCGCACCTGAGACGGGTCTCTGGGAAAATAAGGTTTTAACATGTTTACATGGCATAGTCGTGTTTTACGTCTACGTTCAGGGGTGTGGATGATATAATCCGTGTCCGATGCCCTTTTATCTATCACATACGGACCCAGAAACCGGGCGGTGAGAGCAGAACCAGGCACCGGTAGCAACACAAGCACTTGATCACCAGGGTGGAATTGGCACACCACTGCCTTACGGTCATACCGCTTCTTCATATCCTCCTGGGAAGCGGAGAGGGCTTCCCTCGCCAGCGAAGTGGCGCTATGTAATCGGGCTCTACACTGTGACAAAATCTAAAACATTGGTTTTAGGAGGGGAACTGGTCGTGAACTGGTCCTGCAACACTTTTAAGGGGCCACGTATATTGTGGCCAAACACCAGCTCCGACGGACTAAACCCAAGTGACTCCTGCTTAGCATCACGGATAGCAAAGAGCATAAATGGCAGCCCCTCATCCCAATCTTTCCCGGACTCGTAGCAATATTTCTGCAACATCTGATTTTAGAGTTTGGTGCCATCGCTCCAACGCGCCCTGTGACTCTGGGTGGTAAGCGCTACCTACGGAATGGGAAATCCCCAAGGACTGCAGGGCCTGTCGGAATGCTTTTGACATAAAATTCGTGCCTTGATCCGTCTGCACGATACGTGGAAGGCCAAAAGTGGTGAACTTTAGGAGGGCTTTACTCACCACCGATGCAGTAATTTTCCGAAGGGGAATGGCTTCAGGAAAACGAGTCGCGACACACATCATCAATAGGAACTGGTTACCGGATTTAGTTTTTGGTAGGGGACCCGCACAGTCTACGATAACATGCTCGAACGGCGCGCCGACAGTGGGAATGGGACACAGCGGGGCCGGAGGAACCTTTTGATTTGGTTTACCAGTTATCTGGCATGTGTGACACGTTCGGCAAAAACGGGCTATGTCCGTTTTCATTCCGGGCCAAAAGAAATGTTTTAGGACCCGATCATACGTTTTAGTCACCCCCAGGTGACCAGACCACAGATGTTCATGGGCCAACGACAACACATGCTGCCTACAACCCTCCAGAATCACTATTTGATGGACCGACCCCCAGTCCTCATCCACCCCTCCCAGTCGTGGAACCCACCTCCGCACCAACAAGCCATCATCCAGTAAGTACAATGATTTTCTTTTATTTCCGTGATTACCATCACCAACAGCAGCAAAACACTTTTTCAGAGAGGGGTCAGCCTTCTGAGCTTTTATAAGGGCGTCCCGATTTAGTGGCAGGGTGACATCAGGAGTGGTAACCGTCTCCACTACCTCTGGCAACTCAACAGAAGGGGGCAGCTTGTCCTCAAACAGGGTGGTACCGAACAGAGAGTCAGACAGATTCACTTCCTTACCTTGCTTACGGGCCTGAGCTCTGGTCAAAACACTGATGCCGAACACATCTGGGTGTTTTTCAGCTAAGACATCAGGCTCATGAACAGAGATAGGGACACTCACGACTTCAGGAGAAGGGTAAACTTTCCCACCTGCCAAGTCATTTCCCATAATGAATTCAACACCTTCTATAGGGAAAGAGGCACGAGCAGCCACCGAAAAGAAACCAGTCACTAACTGTGATCGCACATGGACGCGGTGGAGGGGCGCAGGCACAAAACTCATCCCGATCCCCCTAACCACAGCACTCGCATCACAGGCAGACTCTTTATTCAAAGGTAAAACGCTAGATAGTATAAATGACTAGGAACCACCAGTGTCACGGAGAATGGTAACCGGGCGCTGATCCTCCACTCTACCAGTTAGTGACACAAACCCACGAGAAATGAACGGTTTAAAACATTCATCTGACTCAGGTATGGCAGGACACTGACTGATCGGTGACGAGGCCATCGTTTTAATCAGACCCACTCCTTTTGGTGGTTTTGGTGCAGCCCCCTGCTGCCTCCGCTTCAGCGCCTCACAGTCAGCGACCAGGTGGCCCGGCTTGAGGCAATAAAAGCAGGGCTTTCCCCCTCTTGGGCCCTGAGCAGGTGGACTGGCACGGGGAGCTGGACCCACCGGCGAGTCAACAGCCTTGCGGGAAAAGGCGCGGGTAGAAAAGGGGTCATGCCGGTCGAAGTTGGTTTTGTGCATCAGCGAAAACTCATCTGCCAGCACCACAGCCTGCTGCAGTGTTGACACCTTTCGCTCATTTAAGTATGTAACAATACGGTCAGAGACACAGTTCTTGAACTCTTCCACCAGCACCAGTTCCCGCAAGGAGGCTACATCCCCAACCTTACATGCCGCACACCACCTGTCAAACAACACGCCCTTTTCCCAGGCAAAGTCGGCATAAGTTTGGCTATGGTTTTTCCTGAGCCCCCTGAAGCGTTGGCAGTACGCCTCTGGTACCAGCTCATATGCCCGCAGGACAGCTCCTTTAAGTTTATCATATTCTAGGCTATCAGTAACCGAGAGCGACGTGCAAGCTTCTTGAGCTTTACCCACTTAGCTTGCACTGTAGCAAAACTGCCCACACCTCCTGTGGCCAGCTTAATGCTACAGCGATTCGCTCAAATGCACTAAAATAGGTCTCAACCTCAGCCTCGCAGAACACCGGGACCAGGGGAATGTTTTTACTCACATCGAAGCCCCCTCTGGTCAGAGACGGCGGCGACTTGGTCACCACCCCCAACCCTGTCTGCAGTTCCAACTGCCTCATTTTAATCGCCGTATCTGCCTCCAGTTTCCTCAATTCCAACTCCCTCCGAAGTTGGAATTCCCTCTCACGCTCCTCCTTCTCCAGCTGGAGGCGAGCGAGGCGAATCTTTAGCCGAGCGTCAATCTTCGAACCAGGGGAGGACTCGACTGAAAAGGGGTCAAATTGCGGCAGAGTGACCGGCTTCTTTTCCTCCAGCACACTGGAGTGAGGAGTCAACACAGTCGGCTGGCCCTCAGCCAGCTCCTCCAAAGGAGAAGAGGGGTGGCTCACCGCAACATTTGTCTCCCCGATACCACTTGGGAAATCCCCAGGCGCCAGGCTAAGCACCCCCTTAGCCACTAGAGCCTCCGCAACCGCAGCCTTCAGGTCACACTTACGGAGAGAAAATAGGACAGAGACGCCATAGTGCCTGGCGATTTCGAATAAGTCCCGTTTCCTACACTCCTCCAACTGACCCCACGTAGGACTGGCCGCAAACGTCGCTACATTAAATGTCGCCATGGCTAACCAGCCCCCCCCAGCCAACCTAACCCACAGCTAATAGTAGCGCTACAACCACAAAAAAAAGAGAGCACAACTAACCCACTACACAAAACAGACCCACTGGCTAACAGTTCACCCCCGGTTCCTACCTAACCAGAACTTCACCTACCTCAATCTTCTCGGAGCGTGCCGGGCTCGAGGCGACTTTAAAGGCTATCCCTCGGCAGCCGGAGCCCCGAACGCCTACCCCCGCCAGGGAAGTATATCCCCACCCAGGATTACTCCAAAAACAAAAAAGGCAAAATAATAAATGAGTGCCTGATGGAAAGACTGAAATCAGCCTAGCTGGACACTCACCTATCTCAACCAGGGAGACTGTCAAAAACCCCACACACGCCGGTGATCCACAACCAAAACCCTCTCCTTCAATGGAGAGCTCCCGGACAAGCCCCCACTTGTTACATTCCCCGTGGCAAATAGGGGATGGGGAAAGCAACAGAGAAAAACCAAAAAAAAAACCTGGGAGGAAAAAGAGGACAAGGAGGTGGACTCGGGGCCGAAATGGAAACCGTTTTTATTCACAAAATAGAAAAAAAAAAAAAAAAAACTAAAGTCACTGGTCTCCAAACAAAGGAAAAACAAACAAGAGCCAGGTTCTCTCACCAAAACTACAGTAAACAAACCACAACCAAACAGTTCCAGGATTACGCATGCTCCTTTCCCCTTAAAGGAGCAGCACACTCTCGCTAGATGCAGCTCACAACTCTCTCTCCTAACGGTCACCGCCACAGCCCACCGGCTCACACACCCTCTCGAAAGGCGTCTCCCTCTCACTTTTAACATGGCTCCTCAACACGGTGAGTGGGAACAGCTGCGTACAAGAGGAAGGGGTGTCTACCTGAGAGAAAAAAAAAAAAAAAAACATACGCACCCACACATAACCACACACACGTCCCCTGGCACCAGGGTCGTAACAGCAACTAATTGCAATTAAATATTATACTTGATCAGCCTATTCGGTTTTTAACCTTGTTGAATGTAGTTCGTTTGGTCCACGGCAGGCATCGCTTATCCGCGCGATCTTCACGAGACTTGTGCGAGACTTCGAAACGTGAAGTGTCAGCCAGGTGTCAGTGCCGCCATTTTGAAAACTCTTTTCCAAACGAAATATTGCACA
Source organism: Neoarius graeffei (assembly GCF_027579695.1). Taxonomy (NCBI): domain Eukaryota; kingdom Metazoa; phylum Chordata; class Actinopteri; order Siluriformes; family Ariidae; genus Neoarius; species Neoarius graeffei. The sequence goes on along the minus strand of NC_083575.1, from coordinate 66,009,842 downwards.
AAAACGAGTTTAAATGACAATTACTGCCTACTTTTTTTCCAAACTTTCCTGATTGCTATCAAAACAAACAAAACTTCCAGCTTGATTACATCAGCATTCGAGAGGGCGCGCGTGTCTTTTGACAATGTGTCCGAAATCGCTCCCTACTCACCATTAGGGCACTATATAGTGAGGACGCCATTTTGTAGTGCTGTCTGAAACCTCAGTGAGGATTATTTACACCTTATATAGTGCACACAAAGTATCCCACAACGCATCACGAAAAGTAGTGTACAACGATGGTTATTAACCAAAGCAATATATCCCATCATGCATTGCGGTCATGCTGAAAGAAAAAGTCTCAAATTTGATTTAATAAAAGGCAGCGGCAAAGAAGTACTCAGCCTTGATTTAAGAAGAACTGAAAGATGCAGGTACTTTGTATTGATTAAATGTGGGAAATACGCTCGGTATAATATGGATATCACAAAAATACATGCATGTATTTATTATTTTGAAAACCCACCAGCCGACTGATCTGGCACGTTTTAACTGTGCGACAGTAATGACGTAAATACCAGCGCGACGGACTAGTGTCCAAAAGCTTTTTTTTTCATTTTACCAACGAGCTTATTATATAGTCCTCTATATAGTAATTCCCTATATAGGGAGTAGTGAACGAGTGAGCGATTTCGGACACAGGGTTGGTCACTATGATTTCCGCTGTACGTTTTACTTCCGTCCTACGATGTCTCGCGCAGGTCTCAACGAATCTCGTTTACGGCCATTGCTTTGACATATGGACTGATATTACATAGCATATTTCAAACACTCATAACTTGCTATAGCAGTGACAATAGCCATCAAAAATGCATTCCTATATTTAATAAAATGAGATAAATAGAATTTTGATAATAAAAAAAATTTGCCTTCAGTTCTCCTTTAATGGTGGAACTATTTGTCATGTGAGCCATCCTTGGCCAACCTCTGCACAGGAATTTTTTGATGAGAGAGATAATAAGGAATATATCGCATTCAGAAATAGAAAACTTAGATTTTTTTTTTCCCCCACCACGAACATCTTTGGAATGCCTGGGAAACCGCACCCAGTGTTTTGCTGGTATAAACAATCGTCATATTCATTTGATCAGAAGGGAATGCAAACGTCTGCATTCAAATCCATGTTAGCATAATGTTAATACTCACCGTACTGAGTGTAACCTTGACCTCTACTTTTAAACTTCGGTCTTGACAAGGCGATGGGGTAGTTCCTCCTCGGCATGATAAGCATGCGGATCACTTTCTCGATGCCGTTAATTATAAAGTAACCTCCCATTTCCTACAGAACAGAAGTGGAGAAGGATGAAGGAAGCATCACGCATACTCAAAATAAGCGTGCAGACATTTGCAGGTTTTCTGTTTAATAAGCAGATCAAAAATCTAAAGGTTACCTCTGCTTCTTCATGGTGCTCTATTAACTCTTTAGGCGAAAGGCCATGGAGATTACACAGTTTGGACTTCACCATGATGGGCACCTGTCCCAATGACTGCTTAACAATTCCTTTAGGGACTCCATTGACTGACCAACTGACATCAGCCTGTGCACATAAACACAAAGGTAACAAAGAGGGGCTCATGTCAGCAACACAAGCAACCATGCTGAGATATTTTGGTTTATTGTGCAATATGTTAGTCTGTCCTACCACGAGCTTTCCTCTGTATGTACACCGCCTTCCTCTACACTCAGCAGGATAGACACGAAGATCCTTGCAGATTCCTCCTTTGGCCACAGATGGGTTGTGTATCGCAGCTTCCACAAACGATAGGCTGATTCTGTCCCCCTTGTACAGGAACTCCAGAGGAGGAATGGCCTGAAGACAGACAAATGGATGATGCAAGGAATAAAACACAATAGGGCATTCTGTTACAGGAAAATAACCAACAGTGGGGTTGTGTGATGCCATTAACAATGTTAAAGCAGCTATTATACCGTATTTTCAACAGTTATTCCACAAAATCGAGTCATACATGAGCCAATAGCCGACGAGGCACGTAGCTCCGAGTTGGCTGTAAGCCATGTACGACAAGATTGAGTGGAATAACTGTTTATTCTAATCCACATTCACTGGATTTTGAGAAAGAGCATTTTTACTTTTTGCAAATTCAATAAAGAAAACTTTGTGCAAAACGTCCGACAAAATAATTTCCGCTGAGAATGTAAACAAACCGGCGAAATGGCAGTAGCAATTTGTGAAAAATGCTATAATAATAATCTCATCTCATCTCATTATCTCTAGCCGCTTTATCCTTCTACAGGGTCGCAGGCAAGCTGGAGCCTATCCCAGCTGACTACGGGCGAAAGGCGGGGTACACCCTGGACAAGTCGCCAGGTCATCACAGGGCTGACACATAGACACAGACAACCATTCACACTCACATTCACACCTACGGTCAATTTAGAGTCACCAGTTAACCTAACCTGCATGTCTTTGGACTGTGGGGGAAACCGGAGCACCCGGAGGAAACCCACGCGGACACGGGGAGAACATGCAAACTCCACACAGAAAGGCCCTCGCCGGCCCCGGGGCTCGAACCCAGGACCTTCTTGCTGTGAGGCGACAGCGCTAACCACTACACCACCGTGCCGCCCATAATAATAATAATAATAATAATAATAATAATAATAAAATAGTTCTTGGGGGGAAAAAAAATGATGTTCTTACCATCAAATACTTTTATTCCACATTTTGTTGCCTTTTTTTCTATTTTTTGAGGTTTTCTATTTCTTCTTCTTTAGGGTTTTTTGGCAGTTGGCAAACCAACTTAAAGGTGCATTACGATGACCAACTGGGTTGGAGTGTGGAACAGAAGATATTGGGAAAGAAAAAAAAAACCAATTATATTATTTTAGCCATTTATGTTTCTTTTAAAGGAAGACTGCCTTTCAGATTTTTCAAGTGAAGGTCATAAAAAGAATTTTCCCTGACACCCAGTTATTTTTGTTTAGTGGACAGAAAGCTACTGAAGTCAAATCACAGACTTCCAGTTTAATTAGGTTTTTTTCCCTAATAGAACAATTAATGAATTTAGGGTCACGTAGCCCCAAATTCTCCACTATTTTTGCTTGCTTCAACATGACACAATACAAGATACTACATCATGCATCACATGGTGGGCTTTCCCCGTTCGTGCAAGGCATTGTGGGATAAAAATTTGAAACTGGAGAGAAAAATGGAGGACGTGAGCGTGCGAATGAAACGTGAAAGACCAACTACAGTAACGGAAAGCGAGAAGAAAAGACGTTATGTTGTGAAGGAAAGGAAACGCAGGACCAAACTAATAAATATCGGCGGTCAGCGAGCACCTCGGTGTGATCAGCTGTTCGTTTAGCGACGGAATGATGGAACTCTCAGTGCACAGTCAAAGGTAAACCTGTAGATGGCAGTAATGCAACACTGGATGCCAGCTGCCGTAAAACCTAAAAGAAGGTGGTAAACCTGCACATGCGCACACCAGATTTTCTCCATCTGCTTGACTGCGCGAAGCGAGCGATTTCATGCACATTATTTGCTAGGGAATCCCCTCAAATTAAATAACTTCCCAGCCACAGAATGGCCTGGTGGTTTTTTTTTTAGATATTACAGAAAAACATATCACAATGACCAAATTTCAGAGGGAACTAAATTTCACCGATTTTATGAAATCAAAAAGCCGTCTAGCTTTAAATACTTGATAATTTTTTTTTTTTTTTTTTGGGGGGGGGGGGGGGGGGGGGGGTTGTTTTCGAGTAGTTCTTATTTTGTCCTCGGTTGTTTCAGCAACACATTCCGGCATTTTGTTTTTCCTCTACTCACGGTATATGAGCTGATATCCTAGTAGTAGAGTAGCCAATCAGAGTGCGCGATTGCTCATATCCAGTGAATGTGGATAGAATAATTATATATAACATTTCCCTCAGCAGACACTTCCCCCCCCCCACTAAAGTAAAAATAAAAAACACAGCTTACAACCCCGATTCCAAAAAAGTTGGGACAAAGTACAAATTGTAAATAAAAACAGAATGCAATGATGTGGAAGTTTCAAAATTCCATATTTTATTCAGAATAGAACATAGATGACATATCAAATGTTTAAACTGAGAAAATGTATCATTTAAAGAGAAAGATTAGGTGATTTTAAATTTCATGACAACAACACATCTCAAAAAAGTTGGGACAAGGCCATGTTTACCACTGTGAGACATCCCCTTTTCTCTTTACAACAGTCTGTAAACGTCTGGGGACTGAGGAGACAAGTTGCTCAAGTTTAGGGATAGGAATGTTAACCCATTCTTGTCTAATGTAGGATTCTAATTGCTCAACTGTCTTAGGTCTTTTTTGTCGTATCGTCCGTTTTATGATGTGCCAAATGTTTTCTATGGGTGAAAGATCTGGACTGCAGGCTGGCCAGTTCAGTACCCGGACCCTTCTTCTACGCAGCCATGATGCTGTAATTGATGCAGTATGTGGTTTGGCATTGTCATGTTGGAAAATGCAAGGTCTTCCCTGAAAGAGGCGTCGTCTGGATGGGAGCATATGTTGCTCTAGAATCTGGATATACCTTTCAGCATTGATGGTGTCTTTCCAGATGTGTAAGCTGCCCATGCCACACGCACTAATGCAACCCCATACCATCAGAGATGCAGGCTTCTGAACTGAGCACTGATAACAACTTGGGTCGTCCTTCTCCTCTTTAGTCCGAATGACACGGCATCCCTGATTTCCATAAAGAACGTCAAATTTTGATTCATCTGACCACAGAACAGTTTTCCACTTTGCCACAGTCCATTTTAAATGAGCCTTGGCCCAGAGAAGACATCTGCACTTCTGGATCATGTTTAGATAGTTTTAGCTGGCAACGGCGGATGGCACGGTAAATTGTGTTCACAGATAATGTTCTCTGGAAATATTCCTGAGCCCATTTTGTGATTTCCAATACAGAAGCATGCCTGTATGTGATGCAGTGCCGTCTAAGGGCCTGAAGATCACGGGCACCCAGTATGGTTTTCCGGCCTTGACCCTTACGCACAGAGATTCTTCCAGATTCTCTGAATCTTTTGATGATATTATGCACTGTAGATGATATGTTCAAACTCTTTGCAATTTTACACTGTCGAACTCCTTTCTGATATTGCTCCACTATTTGTCGGCGCAGAATTAGGGGGATTGGTGATCCTCTTCCCATCTTTACTTCTGAGAGCCGCTGCCACTCCAAGATGCTCTTTTTATACCCAGTCACGTTAATGACCTATTGCCAATTGACCTAATGAGTTGCAATTTGGTCCTCCAGCTGTTCCTTTTTTGTACCTTTAACTTTTCCAGCCTCTTATTGCCCCTGTCCCAACTTTTTTGAGATGTGTTGCTGTCATGAAATTTCAAATGAGCCAATATTTGGCATGAAATTTCAAAATGTCTCACTTTCGACATTTGATATGTTGTCTATGTTTTATTGTGAATACAATATCAGTTTTTGAGATTTGTAAATTATTGCATTCCGTTTTTATTTACAATTAGTACTTTGTCCCAACTTTTTTGGAATCGGGGTTGTACAAAGAAAGCACAATATGCAAAGTCCTCTGTCCTAAAGCCTTTTCCATTATGGAAAATTTAAAGTTACAGCTTTACCTCGGAGTCTTACATAGTGTGGACACTGGAGACTCCTTCCATAATAATATACGTTTCCTCATAGAAAGCTTCACCATATCAACAATTACACATTCTAAAATCTGCTCACGTGGAGCTTCCGCTACATCCTGTGCAAGCTGTTACTACAAAAATAACATATTAGAGCAAGGTCATTCTAATCACTACTTCCAGAGGTGCTGTTACTGAAAATTATTCAACAACTTCTGACCAATTAGAGTCCAGAATTCAACAGTACTGTGGTATGATTGCTATCTGATAAACTGAAATGTTGTTAAACAGTGAAATAGTCCCAAGATACGGTTGTGATCAGATGTTTACATCATAGACATGAACAACACAGCAATATTTGGCCTTCGGTGATTTCTCTGAACTGTTCTTTTTCTGTGGCAGAATGATTATACGATATACATCTTTAATAGAAAAATAATAATTTGGTGCACAAGTTTTAATTTATTTTGAGCTTTCTGAAAGCAACAAAGTCAAAATTCATACCACTCAGGAAGAAGACAGATTCTGTGTCCCAGAGATTAACGTGCTTTGGTGTGAAATCTGCAAACGAACCCCAGAACAACCGCGAAAGACCTTGTAAAGATGCTGGCTGAAGCCGGTAAGAGAGTATCATTATCCACAGTAAAACGAGTTCTGTACCAACATGAGCTGAAAGGCCACTCAGCAAGGGGAAAGCCACTGCTCCAAAACCACCACAAAAAAGCCAGATTACAGTTTGCAGCTGCACATGGGGCAAAGATCTTAATTTTTGGAGACATGTCCTGTGGTCTGATGAAACAAAAATTTAACTGTTTGGTCATAATGATCATCGTTATGTTTGGAGGAGAAAGGAGGAAGCTTGCAAGCCTCAGAACACCATTCCAACCATGAAGTATGGTGATGGCAGCATCGTGTTGTGGGGCTGCTTTGCCGCAGGAGGGACTGGCGCACTTCACAAAATAGATGGCGTCACGAGGAAAGAAAATTATGTGGATATATTGAAGCAACATCTCAAGACATCAGCCAATACATTAAAGCTTGGACGTGGACAGGTCTTCCAAATAGACAATGACCCCAAGCATACCGCTAAATTAGTTGCAAAGTGGCTTAAGGACAAAAAAGTGAAGGTATTGGAGCGGCCATCACAAAGCCCTGACCACAATCCTATAGAAAATTTACAGGTAGCACTGAAGAGGCATGTGCAAGGAAGAAGGCCCACAAATTTGACTCAACACCAGTTCTGTCAGGAGGAATGGGCCAAAATTCCAGCAAGATATTGTCAAGTTTATTTGTATAGTGCTTTTAACAATAGACATTGTTGCAAAGCAGCTTTACAGAATTTTAATGACTTTAAACATGAGCTAATTTTATCCCTAATCTATCCCCAATGAGCAAGCCTGAGGCGACGGTGGCAAGGAAAAACTCCCTCAGACGACATGAGGAAGAAACCTTGAGAGGAACCAGGCTCAAAAGGGAATCCATCCCCATTTGGGTGATAACAGACAACGTGATAACAGTTTTAACATAAAATTTGTTTCGTTGAAGTTATAAACTGTTCATTGATGGAAACTCGAGTGCAAAACTGTTCATGACAACTGCAGTCCTAAAGTTAGCAATTCAACTGTAGTCCTCAGCCATAAAAACATTACTGTAAGTGTCCAGAGCGTCTTCCAAGTGTGACTTTCAACTGTCCTCCACAGGAGCGATGTGATGAGACTCCAACCAGACGTAGGGCATCATTCCTCTGGTATTGTGAGAAACTTGTGGAAGGCGACCCAAAACGCTTGATCCAAGTTAAACAGTTCAAAGGCCATTCTACCAAATACTAATGAAGTGAAGTGTATGTAAATTTCTGACTTTCATCTCATCTCATTATCTGTAGCCGCTTTATCCTGTTCTACAGGGTCGCAGGCAAGCTGGAGCCTATCCCAGCTGACTACGGGCGAGAGGCGGGGTACACCCTGGACAAGTCGCCAGGTCATCACAGGGCTGACACATGGACACAGACAACCATTCACACCCACATTCACACCTACGGTCAATTTAGAGTCACCAGTTAACCTAACCTGCATGTCTTTGGACTGTGGGGGAAACCGGAGCACCCGGAGGAAACCCACGCAGACACAGGGAGAACATGCAAACTCCGCACAGAAAGGCCCTCGCCGGCCACGGGGCTCGAACCCGGACCTTCTTGCTGTGAGGCGACAACGCTAACCACTACACCACCATGCCGCCAATAATAATAATAATAATAATAGGGGCTCCTACCTGACCTAAAACAGGAAAAGTTTCCTCAATTTTACTGTCAAACATGGAGGAAAAAAAAAAAGTTTGTCTTTTTCTACGAAACTGTATGTAAATTTCGGGTTGTAACTGTATCTGTCTTGGTCACAAATGGTTCCCTAACAATGGGCTACCAGCTTCCTGAATCATTTGCCATTTCTGGAGTGGTTTTGAGTGATTCATGCAACTAAAAGATCCATTTTACAGTTTATTAAATTAATGTGAAGTGGGACAAAATCCATTACTTTCAAAATGAAGCTCCTATTTGAAGGTTTGCTTCAAATAGGAGCACTGATTGACAATATATTCATAAGTGCTTGTCTTTGAGGCAATCTCATCTATGTATTTCACTTTCCTGTCTCCTGTGAGTACTGCAATGCATCTCTGGATGTTACACTAATAGTAAACACTAATAGTAACTTCCTTTTACTTAACTCTGACAAGACTGAAGTACTTGCACTCGGACCACATATAGCTAGAAGTAAGTTTTCTGATTATACAGTAACTCTGGATGGCCTTTCTGTTTCTTCACGTGCAGCAGTAAAAGACCTCGGAGTGATTATTGACCCCAGTCTTTCATTCAAAACTCACATTGATAACATTACCCGGATAGCTTTCTTTCATCTCAGAAATATTGCTAAGATAAGAAATTTGTCACTACACGACGCAGAAAAACTAGTTCATGCTTTCGTTACCTCCAGGTTGGATTACTGTAATGCCTTACTGTCTGGATGTTCCAATAAGTGCATAAACAAGCTCCAGTTAGTTCAAAATGCAGCAGCAAGAGTCCTTACTAGAACTAGAAAATATGACCCCATCACCCCTGTCTTATCCACACTGCATTGGCTCCCAATCAAATTTCATATTGACTATAAAATACTACTATTGACCTTTAAAGCACTGAATGGTCTCACACCACAGTACCTGAGTGAACTTCTGCTCCTCTATGACCCGTCACGCCTACTTAGATCAAAAGGTGCAGGCTATCTGCTGGTACCTCGTATAGTGAAGGCTACATCAGGAGGCAGAGCCTTTTCTTACAAAGCCCCACAGTTATGGAACAGCCTTCCAAGTAGTGTTTGGGAATCAGACACAGTCTCAGTGTTTAAGTCTAGGCTGAAAACATCTGTTTAGTCAAGCCTTTTGTTAATGGTGTTTATGAGGTAAAGGTGTAGATCTGGAGGGTCCTCAGGCATAGTGCGTTTTAGTAAACTGGGATGTATGGATGCTGTCAGTCCCCCACTCACTCGAGTTTGTTGATGGTGTAGTGGCTGCTGCTTTATGTCCCGGGGCTCCCTCATGCCTGTGTTACCTTCTGGCTCTCCCCTTTTAGTTATGCTGCCATAGTTAGTTTTGCCAGAGTCCCTGCTTGCACTCACCACTTTACCTTCTTTACCAGTGACGCAGTGTTCCATCAATGAACTCTTCATTGATGGAACACTGCGTCACTGGTAAAGAAGGCACAGCAAGGGGGCGTCGTGGCTCAGGTGGTTAAGGCGCCATACCATGAATGCGGGCGACCCGGGTTCGATTCCGGCTCGAGGTCATTTCCCGATCCCTTCCTGTCTCTCTCTCTCCTGCTCATTTCCTGTCTCTACACTGTCCTATCCAATAAAGGTGCAAAAAGCCCAAAAAAATATCTTTAAAAAAAAAAAAAGAAGGCACAGCAACGTCTGCACTTCCTGCGTAGGATGAGGAGAGCCCACCTGCCCCCGCCCATCCTCAATACATTCTACAGAAGCACCATAGAGAGCATTCTAACCAGCTGCATCTCTGTGTGGTGTGGAGGCTGCAGTGCCCCTGAATGGAAGAATGTGAAGAGAGTGGTGAGGACAGCAGAGAAAATCATTGGGACTTCTCTTCCCTCCATTCAGGACATTGCACCAAGGCACTGCATGTCTTGAGCCAGAAACATCATCAGTGACCCTTCACACCCTCATTATGGCCTGTTCTCCCCTCTGGAAAGAAGTTCCGCAGCATTCGGTGCAGGACCACCAGGTTCTGCAACAGCTCCCCCCCCATGTCACCAGACTGCTGAACTCCAAACCCAAACTCTAAACTTCTATTTATAACCTGAACATTTCCTAATTCCACAGGTCACTTTATACTATTTCTGCTGCTGCATAACTTAATTTAATACACTTCATATTTAATTCTGTGCTGAGCCAAATTGCAACGAAATTTCGTTCTGTGTACATTTGTTGCATACTGAATGACAAAGGTTGTCCAAGTCTATAACATGAACAAAAACAGACTCCATGGTAAAAATGTTACAATCACGTCGTCTGTTGTCGCTCAAATGACGATGGGTTCCCTTTTGAGTCTGGTTCCTCTTTATGCCCAAGGACTACAGCTCCTCGGACCTGCCTGATCCATCCTGATGTTCTACATCTGGCTGGAGTCTCATCACATCGCTCCTGTGAAGGACGGCCCCATATGGACAGTCGAAAGTCGCACTTGGAAGACGCTCTGGCCACTTACAGTAATACTTTTAGGCCTAAGGACTACAGATGACTTGCTAACTTTAGGACTGCGGTTGTCATGAACAGTTTTGCACTCAAGTTTCCATCAATGAACAGTTTATAACTTCAACAAACTAGACTTCGTGTTAAAACTAGAAAAAGAAACCTTTATTTCTCATATGCACACTTCAAGCACAGTGAAACTCATCCTCTGCATTTAACCCATCTGAAGCAGCGAACACACGCACACACTCAGAGCAGTGGGCAGCCACACTACAGCGCCCGGGGAGCAGTCAGGGGTCAGGTACCTTGCTCAAGGGCACTTCAGCCCAAGGCCGCCCCACGTTAACCTAACTGCATGTCTTTGGACTGTGGGGGAAACCCACACAGACACAGGGGAGAACATGCAAACTCCACACAGAAAGGCCCTCGACAGCCGCTGGGCTTGAACCCAGAACCTTCTTGCTGTGAGGCGACCGTGCCGCCCGGTGGTGTAGTGGTTAGCACTGGTTACACAGTGATTTTCGTGGTTACACAGTTGTACTTTGTGACTATACAGATACAGTTATAGAAGTGAGTTATTTATAAAATCACGCTATCTGTTATCAGGGTTGTTTTACAATCAGGGTACGCAAGCTAAAAATCACATTTAACACTTATCTTCAATATCAGAAGACTTGACTAAATAAACTTGGTTGTTTATTGTAGCCCTGTGATAGCTCTATTTACCGTGCAAAAAAAAATTGTGATAACGTTATTTTTGGTGAATGTATGGCAATACATGTCATATTTAGCAAAATTACTCGTGTCATTTAGAAAACGTGCTTTTTTGACCACAGGTAGCTCCAAAAGGGATGCACTTAAATCATTCTTTATATCATAAAACAAATATTTGGTTCCATATCATTGGAAACATAGTTAAGTTTTAATGTTGAATGCCAGTAAGTTTTCAGACTATTTTGATCAAATTAGTATGTAATTGTGTCAAAAAAAAAAAAAAGTCCTCTCCGAGACAGCTAATTTTTCAATATAAAATAACTAGTGCTGTCAAAAATGTCGCGTTATTAACGCGTTAACTTGACTCAATTTTAACGGCGATAATTTTTTTTATCGCGAGATTAAACGCTCTGTGACATGATGTAGGTTTTTCATAAGCTTTTGAAACTGCCAGGAACTTGGAACATAGACTTTGCTTAGAAAACCGATAGCAGCTGGACTGTAATGCCGCGCCCCACACAGCCAGAGTCCTCTGCCCCCCCAAGAATCAGCGCGGGCAGGGCGCGCTAGTAGAGATGGGATTTATGGCTCTTTGATGGGATCCGCATCTTTGTGATCCGTTCTTTGAAAAGAGCCGTTCAAAAGACTGGCTCATTTGGCTCTTTTTAAATATTTATTCAGTTTTAAGAAGACAGCGTCTAAAGAAGCCAAATCCCTCTGAACTGTAAACTCAATGCTATCCCAGAAATCCTTCCTGTAATATGCAAATTTGGCCGCCTCTGATTGGACAGCGCGACGCATCAACAGGCAGAAAGTGTAAAAGTACAAAATGTGTTAAGTGAGCTGAAACAGTAAAGATCAGATTCAATGCAATATTTATCAACGAACAACTTAAACTTAATAGTGTACTTTATATTATAATCAAGCATGTCAAGCCTACCGTCACTGTGTAACCTGTCTCTCTGAGTTGTAGACTAACTCAAACAGTAGATCACTTCACTCATGGTTCTTTTGCCAGCCCCGGTGTTCGGCTTAGGGTTCACTTTGCAGTAGCTGTATCAAGACGTGTTATGCTTTGCAATACAAAGTAAGCCCATTCACGTTTTTATGCTGATAAGAGAATCACAATGGTTTTTCATGTGACAAAAATGTGCGATTAAATTGCGATTAATCGCGAGTTAACTATGACAGTCGCGACATTAATCGCGATTAAATATTTTAATCGCTTGACAGCACTAAAAATAACACATCTAAAATGATTATTTTCATCCTAAAATGTGGTCAAGATATTGGGACATAAATATTAGAGACAACTAACACAAAGCTTACAGCCTTATATTTAAAAGCACTATGGAAGTAGTGGATTCTGAATTATCAAAAAAAAAAAGTCCTCTCCGAGAATCACTTCATTTGTTTCTCCCATCTTATAGCAGATTACACAAAACTACCATACACACATCAAAAAATTACCTGAAATCTGTTCTTTAACTTGTCCTTCACTTAAAAACTGGTACAAGAACCAGTTTGAATCAATTTGAATTTTGGACCCCTGTGACACAAACTTTGTACCCTGATTGTAAAACAACCCATCACCAAATGAGGATGGGTTCCCTTTTATAACATCAATGAAACTGACTTCATGTTAAAACTGTTAATATTATAGTCATGTTGTCTGTTGTTGCCCAAATGAGGATGGGTTCCCTTTTGAGTCTGGTTCCTCTCGAGGTTTCTTCCTCATGTCGTCTGAGGGAGTTTCTCCTTGCCACCGTCGCCACAGGCTGCTCATTGGGGATAGATTAGGAATAAAATTAGCTCATGTTTAAAGTCATTTAAATTCTGTAAAGCTGCTTTGAGACAGTGTGTATTGTTGAAAGCGCTATACAAATAAACGTGACTTGAAACTTGACTAATAGTAGCACCTTTACTGGAAATTTACCGGAAGTGCTAACAAGTTCTTGTTTAGAAGTTCAGCACTTCTTCTGCGTCGCTAAATGCCTGTGTAATGTAATGTAATGTAATGTACATCTAGACAGTCAGTGGATGATAATGATGGCAGTCCTGCTCCACGTGAGCCCCAGCGCGCACCACTGACCTGAACCACTCTGCCCAGTCCATCAGTCACCGCGTGATCAAACGACTCGATGTGCGCTTTCACCAGATCCTGCACAGCTTCGTGCTGTTTATCTTTCGGACGCCCAAATCCTTCCTCTGTGAGGTGTTTTAGGCTCGGAGCAGTAGGTAAACCACCCCACTTCCAAGAGTAATCCATATCTGCATGCGCGTCTTTTCTTCTTCTTCTTTTGATTATTGTCGGTTCATAATATATGATTGTATATCGCCACCTACTGTATAGGAGTGTGTGAGATGGTCAGGTCAAGCCTTGGCACGGCAAAAAAAAAGGTAGAAAAATAAAATAACCTAAATTCTTCCCATTAATTCTGTGGCCCCATGCATGAACCTGATAACCCACATATTTTTAAAAATGAGAAAATTGAATCTGAATATAATAATCCGTAAATTTGATATCAGTCAACCAGACATAGATTTGAGGTTTGTAAGGGTTTCATTAACATGTCTCCAGTTAGTCTGAAAATTCATCTCATCTCATTATCTCTAGCCGCTTTATCCTGTTCTACAGGGTCACAGGCAAGCTGGAGCCTATCCCAGCTGACTATGGGCGAAAGGTGGGGTACACCCTGGACAAGTCGCCAGGTCATCATAGGGCTGACACATAGACACAGACAACCATTCACACTCACATGCACACCTACGGTCAATTTAGAGTCACCAGTTAACCTAACCTGCATGTCTTTGGACTGTGGGGGAAACCGGAGCACCCGGAGGAAACCCACACGGACAACATGCAAACTCCACACAGAAAGGCCCTCGCCGGCCAGGGGGCTCGAACCCAGGACCTTCTTGCTGTGAGGCGACAGCGCTAACCACTACACCACCGTGCCGCCCAGTCTGAAAATTGCAATGGTGAAAATTTTAAACAGCTAAGAAAAATACAGATATATGTATATGAGGTGAATATCCCCAATGAAGAATCTGGTGCATGAACCTGACAACCCCCAGGTTGTCAGGTTCATTCACGGTAAAACATTAAAAAAGTAGCATTACTACTTGGTTACAAAGTAATACTTTATTAACTGCAAACAACAACAACATGGTTTCAAATGAAACAACTGAATAATGAAGAAACTTGTGAAATCATCTAGTTTTAAGCCTTCCACGGCTAGTTTATATGGTATAGGCCCCAATGGCATTGCACACCGGTCCATATACTATGTCTTCTGAGGCACATCACAAGCGTATGAAAGACAACCTGCAAAATAAATCTACTTGATAGTGTATAGACTTGGAATGTTTCAAAGGGTTTCCTAAGTATTGCATATTAACATGTTTTGTTGTAGGACCGCACGAAATATAAGCAGCAATACACACATAATTCCCATTTCAAATGTGATAGGCGTAGTAAGCCAGCCTACAGCGGTCCAGATAAATTGAATGCGTCCCACACAATGTAAATGTTGAAAATTTTTAATTCTAGTACTGCTTGGTTGTTCTGTGATCACAGATATATATATATATATATATATATATATATATATATATATATATATATATATATATATATATATATACCTCTCAGGATTTCACTAATAACTTCCTGAAAGGACAGCCTTCTCGCAGCTGTCTTTGCACGTCTTCCCATGGGCGCTGCCATGTTGGATTTTGCTGGTTGTCAGGTTCATGCATGGAAAAATATTTTGATTATATGCTCAGCAGATAGTGCTGCTACCTGTATTACAGAAGTGCAGACATGCCAACCATTACGGTTTGCCCGTAATCATTACGGTTTCGGTGGTCCAATTACGCTATTACGACTTTGAAGTCGATTATCACGGTTTTTGCTCATAATTGATATTTTCAAATTTGCCGCCAGAATTCCCACACTTGCGATTTCCCAGTACCCCGGCAGAGGCTGGGTTCCCGCGGGTCCTTAAAAAGTCTTAAATACAACTTTCGGTTTTCAAGGCCTTAAAATGTCTTAAATTGTTTGGAATGACTGGAATTTTCGAAAGGGAGGTATTAAATTTAATATTGGACCGAACGAGTGAAATGTATTTATTTTTTGAACCGTAATTTTAAAAGTGACCAGCGCACCTTTTGGGGGCAGCATTGGTTCTGTGCGTTCCGTAGATCAAGAGCTGACGTTAGGAGGCCACTGGAGGAAGTGTGGTGTGGTGTGGTGGTTGTAAAGAGTGAGAGATGCGCAGGTAGCTTACGCGGGCGCTAGAAAGCGACCCCAAAATAAGGAGAAGACTCGTTTGCGATAAAAAGCGCTGGATCGCACAAATGTGTTTAAAGCCGGTACCGCAGCGCTGGAGACACGCCCACTGGGAAACTGGCTTTTCACGGACACGAGGCGCGCGCGCGTGTGTTAGAGGTCAAGCACTCCGGAGTGAAACGCAGGGGGGTTCGCGCATGCGCACAAGAGTCAGGTGGAAAATGGGGCTAAAAGGAAATACTTCTACTAATAATAATAATGATTAGCATCATTTTTTACAAAATTAACATTGTTTATTGTACTAAGTTTAATATAAATATATAAACAGCCTTTATTTCAAAACTCAATTAAAAAGAACTACAGAAAATACAATAATTCTAAATATAATACAATATAAATAATTTGTATAAAAAGTTTAGTTTTATTACCTATCGTCTACAACAGTGTTTTTAATATAATAATAAGAATAATATTAACAACCACTAATAATAATTAGTAGTAGTAATTATTATTGATTAGTAATCATTACTACTTATGAATTAGTGATTAATAAGTACCAGGGATTATTAAATGTTATAAAATTAAGTTATTAAAAATTATTACAAATAATTATTAAAAAGTAGTAATTGGTAGAATACAAACAAATTAAATAGTGAACATTGATATAAAATAACTGTACTACTACTACTAATAATAATAATAATAAACAATAACACTACTAGTAATACTTGTTAATGTTGTTATTATTATTATCAGTACAATTGTTATATCAATGTTCACTATTAAAAACAAATTATCTATAATCCATGAATAATTGTTTGTATCACTACTACTAATAATAATAATAATTATTATTATTACTACTTTTTAATAATAATTTAAACTAATCTTATAACTCAATTTTATAGCATTTTAATAATCCCAACTTATTAATTATCAGTATAATTAAGTAGTAGTTGATGATTACTACTTATTAATTATTAAATTACATTTTGATAATCACTGCTTATTAATTAAGTAGTAATTAATAATACTGAATTATAATCATTGCTACTCTAATTATTAATTAATATAGCTAATAAGTAGTGATTATTAAAATGTTATAAAATTGAGTTAATTTTTTATTATTATTAAAAAAGTAGTTAGTAGTAGTAATACAAACAATTATTCATGGATTATAGATAATAATTAATGATTATTTTTGAATAATGAACATTGATATAACAATTGCACTGATGATGATTAGTTTAGTTATTACAACACATTGATTAATATTGATAATGGTTATGAAAGGTGACAGTTGTTTTTCTGTGTTTAATGTAATGCTCTGATGATTGTATGACTGCATAAACAGGTTTATGCTGTTACCTGCTATAATGCAGAAGATACTCAAGAACTTCCTCAGCCAGCTGTGTACTGTACGACACTCAGACTGATTTTGCTGTCAGACACAAAATCACACATCAAAGATAATCTTTGGGGATTGAAATAATGCCGGCTAAGGTTGTTCAGCTGGTTCTACTTGCCGTTTATTGTTTTGGTTTTTGAAATGATTCATGGTGTTTTCTCCAGTAAATACCAGTCTTCTCCTTGCTGCTACAGTAGTTCTGCAGGCCCAAAACACACGACTTTGCTTCAGCTGTTTGCATGTCTAACAGTTGCCATTGATGCACCCTGTTGTTCACCAATTGTGTGCATTCTTCTTAAAGTTAGTAAAAAAAAAAACTATTGCAGAAAACAGTTTTAAGTTGTCGTATTTATCAGTTTCTTTGCCATGGTACAGTCTTAATTTTTCCATTTAGAGGTCTTGAAAAGGTCTTAAAAGTCTTTAAATTTGTACTTGAAAAATGTGCAGATACCCTGAGAGGGCGCTATTACTAGAATGTCAGCCAATGCTTTAGAAACACGGTCTCTGATTGGTTAACCTCAGCAATTTTATCAAATTTCGACCAATAAGAGCCCCGCACACATTTTGTACTTTAGAAGAAGCAAAAAATGGCTGACAGTTCAGCCGATCTGTCTGACCCGCCGCCGAAAAAAGCAAGAAAAACGATCGGCAAAACTAAGACCGTGTACCAAAAATTTAAAGAGGAATACAGTACCTTTTATCCAGTTATCACAAAATCAGGAAAATCCGCGAATCATGCGTTGTGCATCGTATGTAATGTCCATTTCTCTGTAGCACATTCCGGTGTTTACGATGTCAGACAGCACGTGAGTTCTGTCTCGCGTCAAACTTTGGCCAAATCTGGAAGTGCTAACCGGACGATCACCTCGATGTTCGTTGATCGATCCTCGATTGACAGTGTGACAAAAGCTGAAGTTTTATTCACAAATTTTCTCGTGGAACACAACCTGCCAATCGCCGCAGCTGATCACAGTGGGCCTCTCTTTAAAGCCATGTTTCCCAACTCCAAAATCGCTTTGAAGGTAAGTCTGTAGATCTCTAGTCTATTATGTGATCAAGTTATGGAATAGTAAATCAGTTGTTAGCGACTCGTATTTTCATTGCTTTAGCAAAATTCTTAGTATTTGCCTACAACTTACAAGATGTATGAATATTAAAGAAACGTTGATAAATCATGTTTTAAATTTTTTTCTTTTGTGTAAATTGTTGAAAATTAATCAAAACTCTCTCCATACACACATATATACACATACACATTATATATATATATATATATATATATATATATATATATATATATATATATATATATGTATGTAAAGGCGCACCCCCCCTTTGGAACCCCCCCATGCACGCTCTGCGTGCATTATGTCTGCCGTTGGCAGACATGGACAAATCTCAAAACAACCATTACAGTTTGCTATCATACAGGGTTGGCATGTCTGGAAGTGGAACTAATTATCGGTTCGTCAATTTCAGGGAAGGCAGATATTGATATGAACTGTTCAGAGACATGCCCAACTAAAATTTTTGGAACAAATGGGTTGTCAGGTTCATGCATGGGGCCACAGAATTCTGAATCTGTTAGATACCTCATAAGGGCTTTAATCCTATTTCCCTGCATTCCCTCTTCCTTCAAAATGTTATGGATATCTCCTTCATCTCCTTCTTGTTCTAACCATTTTCTCCTATGATCATTGTACTTCTTGCAGTAGAAAAGAATGTGTTCTACATCTTCCTTAACCTGACACTCAGCACAAAGCCCATCAGTTTTCCCCAAGACATGTAGTGTGGCGTTGAGACCAGTGTGCCCTAATCTCAACCTTGTGTATGTAATTTCCTCCCTTCTTCCAAGCCCCACTGAAGTGATTCTTCTCCCACCAACCTGATGTTGCACATTAAAGTACTGTCTACCCTTTGAGTCTGTCTCCCATTCGTCCTGCCATCTACTCATGATTTCTGCTTTAATATAAGATTTAGCTTCCCTTTTTCCTAATGGTACATGAATTGTGATACAGTGGTGACCTAAAGCTTCCTTGGCAGTTTTATCTGCAGTTTCATTACCCTTGAGGCCCGTACGAGCTGGTACCCAGCAAAATTGGACGGTGAGTCCAAGATTTCTGAGTTGAGCCAATAACTATTTCATTTCAATAACTAGATCATCTCTTACTGCTTTTCCAGAGATAAAGCTTTGCAAAATGGAGAGTGAGTCTGTGCATATGACTGATTTTAAAGGTTTGACTTCTTCAATCCATCTCAAAGCAGTAATTATAGCAGTTAGTTCTACTGAGTATATGGACAAAAAGTTATTCAATCAATATCCATAGGTCCTCTTGAATTCTGGTATAGATTCCTATACTACACTGACCATTTTGAGGGTCTTTTGAACCATCTGTAAATATCTGTAGGTAACCATAGAATGTAGAAGTCAAATAGGTTTTACAATGTATTGCAAAGCTGTGTTCGTTAGAGTGATCTTTCTTCGCTGTAAGCAATTCTGTGTTAACATCTGGAGCAGGGAGGATCCATGCGGGGACACTACTCATAGCCAATGCAGAGCTGAACTTAAGATTTTTTAAACCAAACACTCTTGCAGACTCATCAATATTCCATCCAAATCCCTTAGCTTCTTTGGAATATTCCCAACAATCTTTGAGCACTGATATGGCTGGACTGTCAGTGCTGCACTGTAGTCTGACCCAGCAGGTCAATGACAGTTTTGCAAAACGCAGCTGAAGTGGAGTTTCCTCTGACTCCACTTGTAAGGCACTAATGGGAGTTGTCTTAATAGCACCCAGGGCTATTCTCAGGGCCCTTGAGTGTACTCTTTCGAGTTTCAGGAGAGATGTTTTACAAGCAGAGCCATACACAACCATAATCAATATTTGACCTAGGGCTGTGCCGATAGACGATGCCATCGTCCATCGACGATGGTGGTCATCCATCACGATGGAGAGCCACCATCGTGATACCACGCCCCCTCCTGTCATAATCATGCATATACGGTATCATCTGGGCCTATTTAACCTAAAAAGTTAGTTTTTTGTTAGTTTAGTTAGTTAGTTTTGTTTAATATATAAATATATTATATAACATATAATTATAAATACATAATTATATGAATCATTATAAAGTAATATTCTATTACTGCTTGTTCATGTAGGCTATGATGCAGGGACGTGCTAGTGAACATAACGTGGTTACACAAATACAGTATGCTACTACTAATAAATTTTGACTTCACTTTTTAGCCTACACTATACTTTTAATGTAAAATTTGTCATGTTGTTCAAACAAATAGACACTATTAACGACTTCAGTCGGGAAATATTGCACCTTATCAAACGGCAGTGAAGTGCAGACTTCGGCAGAAGTCAAATAACTTTAATCTGGTAAATAGGCCTACTTTCAGACACAAAATGGTCCACTCTAAGCCATAATGTCAAACCAAAGGGAAGAATGAAGGTGATTCTGACAAATGTAAAGACAGTAAAAAAAAAAACAATATTAAATCATGATTTTAAAAGCTGGTGCAATAATTCAAACACTAATAAATTGGAAAAATTAGCGCGTTCAAGTGCGCACTAAAAGCCGAAACGCATCTTCAATCAGGGGCGTAGCACCAAATTTGGGGCCCCAGGAACCACCAGTTCCGTGGACCCCCCCTCCCTCCCCCGCTGCAATTGCATTGATTCCTCAGAAAATATTGCACATGCACAGTTTTTTGTTTCATTTTCTTTATTCATAATATATAAAATTAACAACACCAGAGGCAGTACAACATTTTGAACTGGCCCTCTACAACCATGAAATATATACAGATATAAGCATGCAGTCTATTTGATATGACAGAACGATTCGCGATTGGAAGTTGTTTTTTTCCTCCTTGCGCTGCCCATTCGCACCGCCGCCTTGACATGGCAGCTGATGGACGTCGATTCACATTCATAAGGTAACGAGGACAGACTCTACAAATTTGATGTGGACAAGAAGACAATCTCTTGACCTCATTAATGGGTGTTGTTAAGGATGTCGTGACCGAATCATTTAGATTACATTTCATTTTATATCTTAGTGTCAGCCACGTTTCTATGGCCAGGGGCGTCGTAGAGGGGGGTAAAGTAGGACTAATTCACAGGGTCCTGACTACAGGGAGGGCCCCTGGCTGGGAGGTCCCCAAAAGGAGTCTATTTTTTCCCCTTTCGTTTTTTTTTTCTCTCAATAATGTCAATATATGTTGGTATTTCATGCAAATTCAATGTTCTCTGGGAATACATCGGTTGAAATGTATGTCCCAGCCTGCAAATAGTACCTATATCAGACACCCCCATTATCAATGCACATTGGTTTAGTCCGCCCTCTCGCGGACTTTTGATTGTATGCGCAACGGATTTTTTCATGCTTCGGCATGAAACGCAGCAGACAGTTCTTAGCCAACAAGGAGCATGTCGTCAAAGAAGAAATAAGGCTTTCAGAAAAGAAAAGAAAGGCAGAGGAAACAAGATGAAGGAAAGCAACTGCTTACTGATTTCTTTCCCAAGAAAGGTGAGCCCAAATGTGAAAATTAACAGCAGCTAACTGGTTATCCCATTCAGTTGCATACCACCGTGATAGTAGCCTAAATCAAATAATTCGAAATGAAATAATCTGTCATTTTGTAGGCTACCACATAATTGTGATAGAAGCCCTATTCTTGTCTTAAATTTTTCAGAATTACTATTATAGATACAGTGTGTGTCCCAAAAGCCTAACATAGGGTCGATGTTGGTTCAAAATGTTGTCCAAATATTAGGAAAGCTAATTTATAAAATGAATCCCACTCAGTTTCAGAAAATGTCACAGAACGTTATGATGCCCCAGCCGCAACAGGTGTCAACAACTTGAGAGAAGGTGAGCCTATCTTAGCCTAGATGTAAGGAAAAGCACACTATAAACCTTCTCCACCGGTGTGCGATGCCACACGCCCTCCTCAGGGGTGCCATAGACAGGGGCGTAGCACCAAATTTGGGGCCCCAGGAACCACCAGTTCCGTGGACCCCCCCTCCCTCCCCCGCTGCAATTGCATTGATTCCTCAGAAAATATTGCACATGCACAGTTTTTTGTTTCATTTTCTTTATTCATAATATATAAAATTAACAACACCAGAGGCAGTACAACATTTTGAACTGGCCCTCTACAACCATGAAATATATACAGATATAAGCATGCAGTCTATTTGATATGACAGAACGATTCGCGATTGGAAGTTGTTGTTTTTTTCCTCCTTGCGCTGCCCATTCGCACCGCCGCCTTGACATGGCAGTTGATGGACGTCGATTCACATTCATAAGGTAACGAGGACAGACTCTACAAATTTGATGTGGACAAGAAGACAATCTCTTGACCTCATTAATGGGTGTTGTGAAGGATGTCGTGGCCATTTAGATTACATTTCATTTTATATCTTAGGCTACGTTTACATTAGACCGTATCTGTCTCGTTTTCTTCGCGGATGCACTGTCCGTTTACATTAAACCGCCTGGAAACGCCGGGAAAGGGGAATCCGCCAGCGTCCACGTATTCAATCCAGATCGTGTCAGCTCCGGTGCTGTGTAAACATTCAGAATACGCGGATACGCTGTGCTGAGCTCTAGCTGGCGTCTCATTGGACAGCGTCACTGTGACATCCACCTTCCTGATTCGCTGGCGTTGGTCATGTGACGCGACTGCTGAAAAACGGCGCGGACTTCCGCCTTGCATCACCTTTCGTTAAAGAGTATAAAAGTATGAAAATACTGCAAATACTGATGCAAATACTGCCCATTGTGTAGTTATGATTGTCTTTAGGCTTGCCATCCTTCCACTTGCAAGTGGTAAGTGATATGCACTGAGATCACACACACAGCGGCTCAGTCCCGAAAACACTGCTAGTGCGCTTCACTCGCGCGCTCTGTGAGCTGCGCAGGGCCGAAGTGCGCACCCTCCAGAGGGCACTCGCTGTTCAGGGCGGAGTGATTTGGAGCGCAGGATGCCTGCGGAGCCGAGCGTATCCGTGTATTGGTGTTGCTGTGTGCACGCAAATCGTGTATTGGCGTTGCTGTGTGCACACTAATCGTTTTAAAAACGTTAATCTGATGATCCGCTGATACGGTCTACCCACACCGGTGGAGGTTTATAGTGTGCTTTTCCTTACATCTAGGCTAAGATAGGCTCACCTTCTCTCAAGTTGTTGACACCTGTTGCGGCTGGGGCATCATAACGTTCTGTGACATTTTCTGAAACTGAGTTCTCATAACGTTCTGTCATATCAAATAGACTGCATGCTTATATCTGTATATATTTCATGGTTGTAGAGGGCCAGTTCAAAATGTTGTACTGCCTCTGGTGTTGTTAATTTTATATATTATGAATAAAGAAAATGAAACAAAAAACTGTGCATGTGCAATATTTTCTGAGGAATCAATGCAATTGCAGCGGGGGGGGGGGTCCACGGAACTGGTGGTTCCTGGGGCCCCAAATTTGGTGCTACGCCCCTGTCTATGGCACCCCTGAGGAGGGCGCGCGGCATCGCACACCGGTGGAGAAGGTTTATAGTGTGCTTTTCCTTACATCTAGGCTAAGATAGGCTCACCTTCTCTCAAGTTGTTGACACCTGTTGCGGCTGGGGCATCATAACGTTCTGTGACATTTTCTGAAACTGAGTGGGATTCATTTTATAAATTAGCTTTCCTAATATTTGGACAACATTTTGAACCAACATCGACCCTATGTTAGGCTTTTGGGACACACACTGTATCTATAATAGTAATTCTGAAAAATTTAAGACAAGAATAGGGCTTCTATCACAATTATGTGGTAGCCTACAAAATGACAGATTATTTCATTTCGAATTATTTGATTTAGGCTACTATCACGGTGGTATGCAACTGAATGGGATAACCAGTTAGCTGCTGTTAATTTTCACATTTGGGCTCACCTTTCTTGGGAAAGAAATCAGTAAGCAGTTGCTTTCCTTCATCTTGTTTCCTCTGCCTTTTCTTTTCTTTTCTTTTCTTTTCTTTTCTTTTCTTTTCTTTTCTTTTCGTTTCTTTTCTTTTCTTTTCTTTTCTTTTCTGAAAGCCTTATTTCTTCTTTGACGACATGCTCCTTGCTGGCTAAGAACTGTCTGCTGCGTTTCATGCCGAAGCATGAAAAAATCCGTTGCGCATACAATCAAAAGTCCGCGAGAGGGCGGACTAAACCAATGTGCATTAATAATGGGGGTGTCTGATATAGGTACTATTTGCAGGCTGGGACATACATTTCAACCGATGTATTCCCAGAGAACATTGAATTTGCATGAAATACCAACATATATTGACATTATTGAGAGAAAAAAAAAACGAAAGGGGAAAAAATCGACTCCTTTTGGGGACCTCCCAGCCAGGGGCCCTCCCTGTAGTCAGGACCCTGTGAATTAGTCCTACTTTACCCCCCTCTACGACGCCCCTGTCTTCAATTGATATGGTGTAAATAAACAATGAGTAATAGCTTAAGTGTAGTTTCTTCTCATAGTTTGAATACTAGTCTTTCATTGTTAGAGCAGATTAATATCTTACCGTGATCAGTGAGTGCTCGGGGAGGTTCATTTCCACCTGCGCTTTGCGCAGCTCATTTCTCCGAAGCCAGTTGTGCGCAAACGCAGTGTTGACTGCTCGGCAAACTCCAAACGCTCGGTCTGTACTGGCCCTCTGTTGCGCAAGCGAGTTGGTTATGGCCAGGTTCAAATTGTGCCCAAAACAACTTAACCACGGCCATTTCAATTGCCTGATGGCTGTGAAAATATTCGCCCCGTTGTTATACAGGCGATCTTTTTCTCCTCTATTTTCCATTCAGCAAGTGTCTCGCGCAATGCGTCTTCTAAATTGTCCGCTGAATGTGTCTCTGGCATGAAACTCGTCTGCAGGCATTTGGACTGCATTGCCCACTCTCGGTCCACATCATGTACGGTAGCTGACATATAGGGCATCATGTTGCAGCTGGACCACATATCCGTTATCAAGGCCAAATATTCCACATCACCTAGCGCTTTTTTTTCTTTACGTGCCAAAGCCTCAGATGAGTATCTAATACTTTTATTAATAATAATAATAATAATAATAATAATAATGTGGTATTAAAATCCCCCCCCCCCCCCCCCCCCCCCCCCGCCCACGATATGATCGTCCATCACGATGTTTGCACTGTAAACATCGTCGATGCCAATTAAGGGGACATCGCACAGCCCTAATTTGACCTTATCAACACTTTATAAATATTGAGTAAAGATTGTCTATCTGCTCCCCAACAAAGACCAGAAACCATTCGCATCAAGTGCAGAACCTTTTTGCACTTTGTTTCTATGTATTCAATATGTTGTTTCCAGGTGAGTTTGTTGTCTAACCATAGACCCAGATACTTGAAACCTTCTCCTCTTTTGAGCGGGTGGTTGTAAAGTAAGACTTCATGGTTTTCTGGAACTTTCTTCCTTGTGAAGTATGACACTTGTGATTTTTGCACGGAAAACTTAAAACCCCACTCCACTCCCCATTGTTCTAGGATATACAAGTCCTTCTGTATTGTTTTAGTGATATACGGGATATTATTCCCCCTTCTCCAAATGACGGCATCATCAGCATAAAGTAAATCAAATCAAATCAAGTTTATTTGTATAGCGCTTTTAACAATAAACATTGTCAGCTTTACAGAATTTGAACGACTTAAAACATGAGCTAATTTTATCCCTAATCTATCCCCAATGAGCAAGCCTGTGGCGACGGTGGCAAGGAAAAACTCCCTCAAACGACATGAGGAAGAAACCTCGAGAGGAACCAGACTCAAAAGGGAACCCATCCTCATTTGGGCAACAACAGACAGTCTGACTATAATATTAACAGTTTTAAAAGTAAAGTAGACCATCATTCATTCTGTTCAATTTCTCAAAAATATCATTAATCATAATATTAAATAAAATTGGGCTAATCACACTACCCTGCGGAATTCCACCTTCCACTGGGAACTCCTGTGAAACAGCTTCTCCAACTCTAACCCTCAAGGTGCGTTGTGATAGGAAATTTAAAATATAGTTGTACATCTTCCCTTCAATGCCCATTTTCTTTAGTTAGATTAATAGTCCTTCTCTCCACTTTGTGTCATAAGCTTTTTCAATATCTAGGAAAATTGTTACCATCACTTCTTTCATAGTCAATGTTTTCTCAATTTCATTTGTGAGTTTGACCAGTGGGCGGCACGGTGGTGTAGTGGTTAGCGCTGTCGCCTCACAGCAAGAAGGTCCTGGGTTCGAGCCCCGGGGCCGGCGAGGGCCTTTCTGTGCGGAGTTTGCATGTTCTCCCCGTGTCCGCGTGGGTTTCCTCCGGGTGCTCCGGTTTCCCCCACAGTCCAAAGACATGCAGGTTAGGTTAACTGGTGACTCTAAATTGACCGTAGGTGTGAATGTGAGTGTGAATGGTTGTCTGTGTCTATGTGTCAGCCCTGTGATGACCTGGCGACTTGTCCAGGGTGTACCCTGCCTTTCGCCCATAGTCAGCTGGGATAGGCTCCAGCTTGCCTGCGACCCTGTAGAAGGATAAAGCGGCTAGAGATAATGAGATGAGATGAGATGAGTTTGACCAGTGCATCTGTAGTTGATCTTTGTTTTCTAAATCCCGTTTGATAGCTATGGAGTAAATTATTATATTCTAGGTAGTAGTTTAGTCTAGTCACAATCATTTTCTCCATTAATTTGCCCAGGTGTGAGGTGAGGGCTATTGGTCTATAATTACCTGGATCACTTTTGTCTTTACCAGGTTTATGAAATGGGAGGATTGTTGATCTTTTCCATGCCGTTGGTAAAGTACCCTCCTTCCACACTTTGTTAAACAGCTTAAGGATTATTTCTAAAACTTCGTCAGGGAGTTGTCTAAACATGGCATAGCAGAGACCATCACTGCCAGGGGCAGAGTAGGCCATATTATTTAAAGCCATTTTTAACTCTATCATACTAAAATCAAGATCTATACTAGACATGTTTGATTCCCTCTTTGTAAGAAGGTCCTCATTCATACTCAATATTTCCTCCTTTCTTTTCTTAAAGCAGTCTTCCAGGTGGTGTCCTTTGTGAACATCTGCAAAAGTTTTAGCTAATATATTAGCCTTATCGACATCTGTAATATAATGATTATCCCTGTCAGTTAAGACAGGAATATGAGGAGGTTCATATCTACCAGTCATCTTTTTAATCATCAGCCATACTTGGTTGAGTGAGGTTTCTCTGCCTATTGATGAGCAAAAGTTTCTCCAGGATTCTCTTTTCGCCTCTTTGATAGTTCTTCTAGCTAATGCTTTCTTGTTTTGATAGTCCAATAAGTTATCATAGGTTAAAGTATTACGTAATAGCTTAAAAGCTTTATTTCGGTCCTTAATCGCTTTGGTACATTTATCATCCCACCAGGGGACATTCCTCGTGTTATTTTTGCCCTCACTCATTGGTATAGACTGCCTTGCTGTAAAATAGATAAAAGGAGCTTATACTGTCATTCATGTCATTCACACTCTGTTCAGATCCTGGTATTCGTTCAGCCAAATCTGCAGACATGTTCTGGAATTCCTCCTAGTTAGCCTTCCTAAAAAGCCATTTATGATGTACATAATTAGGTTCAATCCTGATTTCCACATCCATTTTACACCAGATAGGAAAATGATCACTGCCAATAGTAGTTGTTTGGTCAGTGTTCCATTGACATCTGTAAGCTAATCTTCTGTCAACTAGGGTTAGGTCAATACATGAAGTCTCATTCTTAAGGATATTGAGTCTAGTGCCAGAGCCATCATTTACACACACTAGCATTCTGTCATTGATGACTTCTTCAACCACCATACCATTTAGGTCTGTGTGTTTGCTACCCCACAAACTATTGTGGGCATTAAAGTCGCCACACCAGATCTCTGTGTGATTCCTCTTAGCAACACTATTTAAGAAATCAATTGTTAAGGCTTTACATGGGTTATAATAGTTAATGATAGCATACGTCTCCTTAGGCCCATTAAATATTTCTGTAACAATACATTCATGTTCACTGCTTGTTTTAATGCATTTATAGGGAATCCCTTCTTTAATGAATGTTATACATCCACTACCTCTCTCATTACCCCCGTCACGTCTAATAGCACTGTAACCCTTAATGACAAATTGTAAGTGTGCTTTCAACTAGGTCTCCTGGATACAAAATCACCTCAGGTTTATCTGTTAACTTTTGAATATATCTTTTAAGTTCATACATGTCAACCTTTGGTCAATCAAACCTGTATGACCAACCTCCAAAATCCGTATTTCCCTTATAAAATCCATATAAGATGCAAATTAAAATAATTTACCTAAAATTTGAATGATAATTAACAATGATATATCCCAGTTACTGTTATTCAATATTAATAACAATAAACCTTCAGAATGAATACAAAGCTCCAATGTTTGACAAAAACACAGTGTTATCAGCGTAGTTACAAAGGAAATACTTCGTTGTTTGGAGACAGGTTTCACCGAGCGGCTATTATGCGCGAGACTTCATATTAGCCACAAAGTCAGGAAAATCTGTTCGTAAAATTACGTTATAATGACCAAATACAATGAAAAGTATTTTTCCAGTCTCACCTGTGAAAGGTAATCCCATGTGATCTCGTTTGGACGGTAAACCTGTTGGTACAGTTAAACGCAGCACATGAATGAGGCATCTTTATTCTCGGAATCGCCACTTTGCCACATCCAATATGGCGGCGAGGATGACGTATGATTCTACGCAGAAGGCGGCATCTATGTTTATGTCTATGACTTCCGGGTTGGCGGGATTCTCGCAATGCGGTGTGCGCATGATCAAAAGTGGAACGAAGTCTCGCTACCACAAGATAATGCGCGATTTCATAAGACTCTTTACTGGCTGTCGTGGGAATTGATTATAGCTCTAGATAAATATTGAAGTTTTTTTAAAGAATCTGTATAACTTTATTTATACGCCCGTATACTACGTTTATTGAATCAAATCCGTATAAAATATGGACATTCCGTATAGGTTGACATGTATGCAAGTTCCTGACCATTGGCTATTAAACTTCGTGCATTCCATTGTAAAATGAAAAACACCATAGTCCATTCAATTATCTTGAGTCTGGCCATATTTGAGAGTTAGCATTTTATGTATCTCATCCGCTTTAGCAGTAGACCCCAGGAAATCATTGGCAATTTCCACAATAGACTTAATCCTGTCACTTTTCCCTGGATAGTTCAGAGTTTTATTCATCACTGTACACAGGAATGCAATAAATTCATTTTTCTTCACTAACAGTGTGTCCTTTGTAATGTTAGTGCTGCATGCACACTTCTCTGGGGCTGGCATAGGCCTAGGACCAGGCCTAGTCATGTAATGACTTCCATCCAGTTGTACCTGCTCATTCAGGTTATTAACTCTGTCATATTGGCTCCATGTAGGTCGTTGCAGTGTAATGGGAACACTAGAGACTCTTTTGTCATTCTGAACCGTCTTAAGGGCGTTCGCATAAGACATCTTACGCATGACTCTGCATTTCTGTACCTCCTTTGCCTCTTTCTGTTTTTCACAGCCACCATACGCAGCACTATGTGGGCCTCCACAGTTGCAACATTTTAACACTTCTGTCTCACACTTATCATATTCATGGTCCCCACCACATTTAGCGCATCTTAATTTCCCTCTGCATTGGCTTGCAATGTGTCCAAATCTTTGGCAATTAAAACACCTTAAAGGGGGAGGGATGTATTCACGAACCGTGTAAGACAGATTCTCAAACTGTGGTACGCGGGCTCCATTCTAGTGGTACACCAAAGAATCACTTAATTAAATATAAATTAAAAAAAGTGAAATACTATCCATAATATCCGAATGGATGAAAATATCTTATCAACCGATGACAAGAAAATGAAAGGAAATACAAATTAAGATAATAATTTTAAAAAGTTTGCAAGTGCTTCTGGATAGCCATACGTAGCATATGTACGCATTCCCGCCGGTTCCGCTGACAGACGGTTATCTGCCATTGGTAGACTAGGCTGTGATGGGAAAAGGTGGAGGTGGCTTTGCTAATTATGACAAGTAGGACAAAATTACTGTCATGGCTTAAATCCGCGAATGGGAGCGTGGATCAGGAAAGAGGGAGAACTGAAGAGGACGTGTGTGAGCTGAGCGCAGATGCTAACGACAGTGGCAAAACCAGCCCCAGAACTGCTAGCAAACAGCAGAAACCAGTGAGGAGGAAGTATGACGAAAAATACATAAAACTGGGATTCATTTGGAGCGGGACAGAGGAGCTGCCCAGGCCGCAGTGTGTTGTATGCGGGGACGTTCTGAGCAATGAGTCCATGAAACCGTCGCATCTCAAACGGCATCTTACAACCAAACACACAGCACTAAAGGACAAACCAATGGATTTTTTTACGAAAACGTGATGAACTGAAGCAGTCCAAGTCCACCATTCTGTCCTACGGTACACCCGTAGCCAAAGCACAGGAAGCTTCATATCGTGCCAGCCTCCTGATCACCAGAGCCGGTAAGCCACACACAATCGGGGAACTGCTGTGTTTACCATTAGCCAGAGAGATGACACGTATCATGTGTGGAGAGAAAGCTGCCAGAGAGTTAAACTTTTATGTGCAATTAATTTTATTTGATTCATTATTTAAGTACAGTGTTTTATTTTCCTATATTTAAACACAGTGTTACTGTTCAAAGTACTGTGCGTAATGTTACAGTGGCCAACAATATTAAATATACTTGTTAAATAAAACCTCCGCCTTGTTTTTAATGAATACTTAGACCTACTACACTACTGTATTTTAATGTTGGTCATTATGGTGGTACTTGGAGAGCCAAGTATTTTCTGAGGTGGTACTTGGTGAAAAAAGTTTGAGAACCACTGGTGTAAGACATATAACCCATTTGAACTCGAGCTGGTAGGTCTTTAGTGAAACTTAACAAAATTGACATGCTGTCTGTTTTCTCTTTGCCTTTAGTCAGTCATTTAGCATCAAGTATTGCATACTGGGACAGATTCTTTTTGATCTCTTCAATAGAGACAGTCGTAGGAATTCCTGATATGACCCCTCTTGTTCTAGACGCTGTCCCTGGAATGTGCGAGGATATCTTAAGCTTGTGTGTTTTTCTTTAGGATGTTGTTACGTTGTTCTTCTGAACTAGCATAGATTAGCAGTCTACCATTCCCCAGGAATGTGGCATGATGAATCTTCCCTATTTCTTTCTGAATGGCATTAGTGATGTGAATGGGATGTAAATCTGGTCCACCTTTTGCTTCGAAGGCAACAATTACTTTCCATGTCGTAGTCTCTCTATCTTCATTAGACCATCTTCTAACCACTCTTGACCTTTTGACCACTGAGGTCACCGATTCTCCACTGCTATCTCTGTCTGATAGCTTCCTCACCCGACTAGGTTCATCCCAAAACATATCGTCACCCAGATTATTATTTCTCAAACGCCCGCCAGGCTTCTCCACCATGACCATTCACATTCACTGTACAGTTCTGGTAGGATATCAACGTTACCGCGTATTGCAGAGAGATTTAAATTCACCGCCGTCAGCAACCCGGTTCTGACGTCGCTGTCCTTCCGCCTCTGGCTCTCCCTGTCGCATGCTCTTCTCACATGTTCTACTTCTTCTTTAAGGTTTTATGGAGTTTGGCAAAGGTGCATTACCGCCACCTACTGGGCTGGAGCGTGGAACAGACGCTATAAACAGGGGTTCCCAAACTTTTCCATGCCAAGGCCACCCAACAGGGGCGTAGCACCAAATTTGGGGCCCCAGGAACCACCAGTTCCGTGGACCCCCCCCCTCTCTCCCCCGCTGCAATTGCATTGATTCCTCAGAAAATATTGCACATGCACAGTTTTTTGTTTCATTTTCTTTATTCATAATATATAAAATTAACAACACCAGAGGCAGTACAACATTTTGAACTGGCCCTCTACAACCATGAAATATATACAGATATAAGCATGCAGTCTATTTGATATGACAGAACGATTCGCGATTGGAAGTTGTTTTTTTTTCCTCCTTGCGCTGCCCATTCGCACCGCCGCCTTGACATGGCAGCTGATGGACGTCGATTCACATTCATAAGGTAACGAGGACAGACTCTACAAATTTGATGTGGACAAGAAGACAATCTCTTGACCTCATTAATGGGTGTTGTGGTATTGTTGTTAAGGATGTTGTGACCGAATCATTTAGATTACATTTCATTTTATATCTTAGTGTCAGCCACGTTTCTATGGCACCCCTGAGGCGGGCGCGCGGCATCGCACACCGGTGGAGGTTTATAGTGTGCTTTTCCTTACATCTAGGCTAAGATAGGCTCACCTTCTCTCAAGTTGTTGACACCTGTTGCGGCTGGGGCATCATAACGTTCTGTGACATTTTCTGAAACTGAGTGGGATTCATTTTATAAATTAGCTTTCCTAATATTTGGACAACATTTTGAACCAACATCGACCCTATGTTAGGCTTTTGGGACACACACTGTATCTCATCTCATCTCATTATCTCTAGCCGCTTTATCCTTCTACAGGGTCGCAGGCAAGCTGGAGCCTATCCCAGCTGACTACGGGCGAAAGGCGGGGTACACCCTGGACAAGTCGCCAGGTCATCACAGGGCTGACACATAGACACAGACAACCATTCACACTCACATTCACACCTACGGTCAATTTAGAGTCACCAGTTAACCTAACCTGCATGTCTTTGGACTGTGGGGGAAACCGGAGCACCCGGAGGAAACCCACGCGGACACGGGGAGAACATGCAAACTCCGCACAGAAAGGCCCTCGCTGGCCATGGGGCTCGAACCCGGACCTTCTTGCTGTGAGGCGACAGTGCTAACCACTACACCACCGTGCTGCCCCTTGATATTTTTATCCGTGAAAATGGTTTGGTTTGGGACCAATGCGTTGGCCTATGCATGGATGGTGCACGGGCAATGACGGGCTGCGAGCGTGGCCTAGTTGCTCGTGTTCAGCAAGTAGCTCCACTTGTGAAATAGACACATTGTATGGTCCACCGCAAAGCATTAGCTGCTAAAAAAATGCCGGTTCTCTTTGACTCTGTGCTGAACCAATCCGTGAAAATGACAAATCTAATCAAATCACGGCCGCTAAACTCTCGCTTGTTTGGGGTCCTCTGCCAGGAGATGGGGTCAGGGCACGAACAGCTGCTTCTGCACACTGAAGTTCGCTGGCTCTCCAGGGGGCGGGGGATGCAGCGGTTGTATGAGCTGTGAGAGGAGGTGAAGTGTTTTTTGACAGAAATCAAATCAGACCTGGCGAAGCATCTGGATGACACTACTGTATGTGGCTCTGTCCTATTTGGTCGATATATTTGACCGTTTGAATGGCCTCAACCGGTCTCTGCAAGGCCGCAAAACTCATATTTTGCTCCTCGCAGACGGAGTGGACGCCTTCACACAAAAAATTGACCTCTGGCATGGACGCATCAGTCGAGGGAACTGCGACATGTTCCCCAGCCTTGCAGACTTTATCACTGATGCAAGCACGTCACATGATTCCTCCTCTCTATTTCAATCAGCGTCTGAGCACCTGTCTGCAATGAGAAAAGAATTTGCGACGTACTTTAAAGAGGATTATCGCTCTTTTGCGTGGGTTCGAGATCCATTTGTGTGCACAACAAATGAGCTGTCAGTTGATATGCAGGAACAGCTTATTGAGCTGAAGAGTGACAGTAGGCTGAAGCAAAGCAAAGCAGGCTCAGGTCTCACATTAACATCACCTACCTGCAAGCTTCTGTAAAACATGCAGATGATATGCCTATTATTAGGCCTAGTAATAATAACAATGCCCTGTGATGACCTGGCGACTTGTCCAGGGTGTACCCCGCCTTTCGCCCGTAGTCAGCTGGGATAGGCTCCAGCTTGCCTGCGACCCTGTAGAACAGGATAAAGCGGCTAGAGATGATGAGATGAGATGAGATGAGATGAGATGAGATGAGATGAGATGAGATGAGATGAGATGAATAATAACAATAATAAAGAATAAATTCATATCAGAGGTCTAGTCCCAATTCCCAGTTATAGCAATAGCCTAGTAATGATAATAGGCCTACTGATAATAATATTAATAATAATAATCATAATAATAACAGCAAAACATATAACCTCATAATTATATCCCTAGTAATGATAATAGGCCTACCACTACTCATAATAATCTCATCTCATTATCTCTAGCCGCTTTATCCTGTTCTACAGGGTCGCAGGCAAGCTGGAGCCTATCCCAGCTGACTACGGGCGAAAGGCGGGGTACACCCTGGACAAGTCGCCAGGTCATCACAGGGCTGACACATAGACAACCATTCGCACTCACATTCACACCTACGGTCAATTTAGAGTCACCAGTTAACCTAACCTGCATGTCTTTGGACTGTGGGGGAAACCAGAGCACCCGGAGGAAACCCACATGGACAACATGCAAACTCCACACAGAAAGGCCCTCGCCAGCCACGGGGCTTGAACCCAGACCTTCTTGCTGTGAGGCGACAGCGCTAACCACTACACCACCATGCCGCCCACTCATAATAGTAATAATAATAATGCCTGCAAGCTCACATTAGAAGTCTGATGCTACTTCCAGTTATAACAATAGCCTAGTAATGATGATAGGCCTACCTACTGCTACTGATAATAATAATAATAATAATAATAATAATAATAATAATAATAATAGTGTGGGCCTAAAAATAATAGTCTATCTATCTATCTATCTATCTATCTATCTATCTATCTATCTATGCAAGGTGGTGTAGTGGGGGTGTTGCCGGTAAGGGGGGGGATGGCGCCGGGAGGAGGGGGGGCCCCAACTACAATGAACCAGCTTTGGGGGGAGCCCAGCTTGAAAAAGGTTGAGAACCCCTGCTCTAGTGGACCAAAAGCAACCCTAAGGAGAGTTGTTGAGGTCACATGTGTTGTTGACCCTCTCAGTCATCCTGTAGGTTGTTAGGGTCACTGGAGGCCGGGGTTGAATGGTGTTAGCAGCCTAGAGGGTCATTAGGGTGATCTGTGGGTCATTGGCTCTCTCTCTGCCATCATGTGAATCATTCAGTGCGTTTACATGCACATCCAAATCAAGCTGCTGTCGGTAATTGAGCAAAGGGTCCCAGCAGGGGTGCCAGAGAAATCCAATCCTACATGCACACAAGCAAATCGAGCTATTGTGTGAGGTACATTGTGCACCCGAGCCACAGGTAGCGCTACACGCCCCATCGTGTTGGTACACTTCCGGTTGTCGTCATGAAGAAGAGCTAGTTAAGAGCAGTGTTGCCAGATTGGGAGGTTTACTGCCTAATTGGGCAGTTTTAAGTGCATTTTGGCGGGTTTTGAACATATTTTGAGCTGGAAAACGTCAGCAGTATCTGGCAACATTGTTCAAGAGTATAAACAAAGTTATCAGTTCCGTGTTCACAAGAAGAGTGTTTGTAGTTTGTATGTACGAACAGAAGTGTTCCTAATAAAATGGGCACTAAGTTGAAGTTGATCTGGAGTGTCATGCCGACCGAGGCTGTTGTGTTTCCCGCTTGTGGTCTCGTCACTCGTCACTTCCGGAAGGGCCAGTGCTGAAGTAAGTAGCTCGACTCTGTAGCTCGATAGGGTATACATGCACTAAGTAGCTCGGCAAAAATCTCATAATCTAGGTCGTGTAGCTCGGTTATGAGAAATCAAGTTCGGTCCAATTTCAGCCTAGCTAAGGTGTTTCCATGCCATTTAAAACTTCGATTTCAGTCGAGCAACGGCAGAAATTCGATTTTCTCTATGTGCATGTAAACGCACTGATTGAAATCAGTTGAGTCTTAGTGTGGATGTGTATTCAGTTGTCTGGGAAGTGTGCCAAGGACTGCATTGTAGATGGCTGATAAATGGTGTCTCAGACCACCTCCTCTGTTCAGTCATGGTTGTTCCAGATTGGCTGAGAGGGTCACGACCCATGTGACCTCAACAACTCTTCTTAGGGTTGCTTTTGGTCCACTAGAGGATAAATACCTGAAATTCCCCACTAGTCAGACAGAACTGAAGAAGCCTTTTTTTTGCTCCTCCTACTCAAGCGAGTAGGACGCTTCTTTGCTTTGCTCCTGCTTTGCTCCTGCTTGATCTTTATTTTACTTTACTTTCTCATTTAATTTCCACTATTTTTTCATTTTATTTTTCATCTTTATAAGCTTGTAATTTCATTTTAATTTAATTTCCACTATTTTTTTCATTTTATTTTTCATCTTTATAAGATAATTTAGCTTTTAAAACAAAATGCCAGGGGGCAAAAAATCCAGGAGATCCTGCAGAAAATGCACAGAACTAGAACAGAGGATTTCTATCCTGGAATCAAAGATTGATGCTCTGCCAAAGACGGACGAATTAAGAGCGATATCTCAGGAAAGGAGTACAGAAACAGTGGCTGAGAATGCAGAGAATGCACCCCGACAGGCCGATGGCATTGCAGATCGAGTGGATGAATTCATCGATCTAACAGGGCAAAATGTGAGTACAGAAAACTGGCACATGATGGGTGGCAGGCCCAAAAATAAAAACAGAAGAGTAATTACCTCAACACCAGCTCGTTCTGATACTATGCAACCCATGCTCCACAGCCATGCTATTAGAAATAGAGCTAGGTCTACAAATTACAATAGGATTTACAATCCTATGGAAAATCCACAGCCCATAAGGCTTCAGAACAAATCTGAATACCTCAGGGATGTGGAAGCGGAATTTTCAGGTGGACAAACACATCGTAAAAAGAGATCGCACCAAAACCGAAGAGCTGTGGGAAGAGGCAAAAAGCAGCTTGTAACACCACCGGATCCCACAACCCTTGTTCTTGGTGATTCCACTGTAAGACACTTAAAAGGACATGGGATGATTATTTGCTGCCTTCCAAATGCATCCATCTCTGACACCAAAGACAGCATTTTGAAGCTCATGTCCAAGCATAAAACTATCAAATGTATTGTTGTGCATGTGGGAGCAAATGATGTTTTCAGAGAACAGCTGTTTGTCCAAGATGATTTCAGAAAACTTTTTTCTGATCTCTATAAGACTGGAATACAATCTTTTATCAGTGGCCCACTCCCTGCAAGGGGAAGCTTTGCATTTACTCGACTCTTCAGTCTTAACACCTGGCTTGGAAAAACTTGTTTTTCATCTGGTATGAACTTCATAGACAATTTTAACCTTTTCTGGAATCGCAGAGAATTCTTCAAGCCAAATAGCACTGAACTCAGCTGGATTGGGACCAAAGTCTTAGCAGATCATTATAGACTTGCAATTTTCTCTCAGCCAACATTGAGGAAAACAGTTGATAAGATGTCGCAGACTGACCTAGTTACCTCTGCAAAGCCAAAACAATCATCTATGCAAGTCTTCACCAAGGACACACAGCCATCTGGGGCAGACTGCCAAGAACCATCTGGGGCAGACTGCCAAGGACATCAACAATCACACAGAGAATGTGAGCATGCGATTTTATCATGCGATTCCATCCAGATTGAGGACCTGACTAAAGATAATCATGTCAAGGCTGCATCATCCACATCTCGACCCCATGCAAGTATCACAGAGACTATCAAGGAGACAGTCACCATAGAGACAGTCATGGAGACACTTACAAAGACCTCACCAAAGTCTCGCTCTTCTGATTTTATTGTACCATCTCCGTCTCCTCCCTGCATGGATTTCCCTAATAGTATGCAGAGACTGCTGCCAATGGCTACACTCTCTTTTTCCAGCCCAAATCTGTCGCGACAAGCAGTGTACCCAGTTCATCAAAAATTAACCAACAGACTGAACTGTGTTCGCCCAGGACTTTCAGCTGGCTACCAATCTTTTTCACCATCTAAAAGATACATGACATCTCCAATTCTTTCACCGTCAAACCAAATGGAACATACAGAAAGTCTTGTATGATGTGCTGTGGGTCCCTGCATTGGGTGTAGTTTTGAAAACAAGCTGGGACCCAGTATGCCTATGTCATTCTCTATTCCTGTGTTGATAAGAAATAGAAAACATAGAGCATATTTAACCCAGGGGGTAAACCAGTCTAGTCTCCTTCCTGTTTCAAAACAATATCAGAATGCCCAAGCGGATATTACTTCTAGACTTTCTGTAAAGCTAGCTCTTCTCAACGTTAGATCACTTTCAAACAAGTCATTTTTAATTAATGATCTTATCTGCAAACACAATCTTGATTTTTTGCTTCTAACTGAAACTTGGCTGGATCAAGCAAAGAGTGCTACCACCCTTATTGAAGCAACTCCCCCAAATTTTAATTTTATGAATGTTACCCGACAGGGGAAAGGTGGAGGGATCGCAAATATATTCAAAGTCTCTTTTCAATGTAAACAATCCTCACTTGGTGATTTTACATCCTTTGAACACTTATGTGCACTTGTTACATGCTCTCCTAACATATTATTATTAACTATTTACAGGCCTCCGAGACATTCAGCCAAAGTTTTTCTGGAAGAGTTTGGTGAACTGTTGTCAGTCATTTGCTTAGAGTTTGGCTGTCTTATTATATCTGGGGATTTTAACTTGCATGTAGATAATCCTGAAAACACTTATGCCAAAGAACTACTTGCACTTATTGACAACTTCAACCTAGTACAACATGTACAGGGGCCGACCCACTCTCGTGGTCATACCCTTGACCTCGTCATCACAAAGGGTCTTACTGTTTCTACTACTGTTCTTGACCTGACCTTATCTGATCATTTTTGTGTTTTCTCTGATGTTTCTATGTCTCCTCACATTCAGAACAGCTCAACGACTATGGGTAGGAGAGTCGTAAACGACAACACGTGTTCTTTTTGAGCAAGCTCTCTCTCGGATCTCAACCAAAATGTCAGACTCTGTAGATGATTTACTGGAAATTTTTAATTTAAATATGACCCAAATTATGGATGATATTGCTCCATTCAAAATTAAAAGAGTCAATGATAAGCAGAAAGCACCATGGAAGCAATACCCAGCTGTTAAACTGCTGAAGAGAGAATGTAGAAAGACTGAAAGAAAATGGCGCAAATCTAAACTTCACATCCATTATCAAATCCATAAAGAGATGCTTTGTAAATATAATTATGAAATTGGTAAAGCAAGACAGTCTTTCTTCTCCAACATCATCAACAGGAATATGAACAATGCCCGTGTGCTATTTTCAACAGTAGAGAAGCTAACTAATCTCCCACCACAATTAGCACCTGAACTTCTCTCAGTTAATAAATGCAATTAGTTTGCATCCTTCTTCAAAGGTAAAATTGATAAAATACGGCAGAATATTGCTCATAATATATCTCAGTTGCAAATAATTGAAAAACTGCAATCACCAGTGACACAGACAGATAACTTCATCACAATGTCAGAATTTTGTTTAATTGATTATGAGACTCTTGAAAAAACTGTACAAAATCTCAGTTCCTCAACATCTGAATTGGACATTCTGCCCACCAACTTTTTTAAGTCTGTTCTTCATCTTATAATTACAGATGTGCTTCAAATCATAAATACATCCCTACACTGTAAAAAAAAAATCTGTTGTTTTTACGGAAAAACATTGGCAGCTGTGGTTGCCAGAATAATCCTGTTAAAAATACAGTGAAATGTAAACAACATTACAGAATAACTTGTACATTTCACTGGGATTCCATGTACAATTAATGATAACTAAATGTAAATTTTACAGGTATTCAATGTACAATAATCAATACATAACTGTTAATTTTACGGATATTCATTGTACAATAAACAATGATTCAAAATGGTTACAAGCAATGATCTACTAGACAGATTTTGGGGGGGGGCTTTTTTCACCTTTATTGGATAGGACAGTGTAGAGACAGGAAAGGAGCTGGAGAGAGATCGGGAAATGACCTTGGGTCGGAATCGAACCCGGGTCCCCGGATTCATGGTATGGCACCTTAGTTGACTTTTTTTTAATTTTTTTAACAGGGCAATGATGTAATTTTAACTATCACATTCTGTTTTAGTATTACAGTTTGTCTGTGTTTAAACTACAACAATTTGTAAATTCTACAAAAAAATATGATCAATTCAACATATTCTTACTGTTAAATTAACAGTGGTATTTGGTTAGGAGTTTTACAGTATATTGATGTAAATTACACACTGCTTCATTGTTTTTGTATTTACAGTTTTTTATGTCATGATTTTACATAAATTCACTGTTAATTCTACGGACATTTTTTACAGTGTAGAGACTGGCATTGTTCCTGTGTCCCTGAAAAAAGCTGCTGTAAAGCCCCTACTTAAAAAGAATAATCTGGATGCTTCAGTATTAAATAACTACAGGCCAATATCAAATCTACCATTCATTGGGAAAATCCTTGAAAAAATTGTCTTCAATCAATTAACTGCCTTCTTGATATCAAACAGCTGTTTTGATAAATTTCAGTCAGGATTTCGTGCCAATCATAGCACTGACACAGCACTGATTAAAGTTATAAATGACATACGTCTTAATACTGATGCAGGCAAAACATCGGTCCTGGTATTACTGGACCTCAGTGCAGCTTTTGATCCTGTTGATCACAACGTACTGCTATATCGACTTGAACACTGGGTTGGGTTGACTGGTAAAGTTATCAATTGGTTAAAATCATACTTAAAAGATAGAAGCTTCTTTGTTACCATGGGAAATTGTTCCTCAACATCAATGTCCTTGACCTGTGGTGTCCCCCAGGGGTCGATTCTTGGACCATTACTATTCAACCTTTATATGCTCCCACTTGGGCAAATTATCAAGAACAATTCAATTTTGTATCGCTGCTATGCAGATGACACCCACATTTATTTTGCTCTATCACCTAATGATTATGCCTCCCTTGAATGTCTCTACCAGTGTATCGATCAAAATCAACAACTGGATGTCACAAAATTTTCTTCAGCTGAACACAGATAAAACAGAAGTAATTCTATTTGGAAAAAAAGATGAAAGACTCAGGATTACCACTATTCTTGACACAAAGGGGATTAAAACAAAAGAAATGGTTAAAAATCTTGGTGTTTTCATTGACAGCGAGCTAAACTTTGACAGTCACATAAAAGCAATCACTAAATCGGCATTTTATCACCTAAAAAACATTTCCAAACTAAGAGGACTTATGTCAAAAAATGATCTGGAAAAACTTATACATGCCTTCATCTCTAGTAGGGTTGATTACTGCAATGGCCTTTTCACAGGCCTGCCAAAAAAGACCATCAAACGACTTCAGCTGGTTCAAAATGCAGCAGCTAGGGTTCTCACACGAACAAAAAGAACAGAGCACATTACTACAATTCTAAGGTCCCTTCACTGGCTTCCAGTAAGCTACAGAATTGACTTTAAAGCATTGCTGCTGGTGTACAAATCTCTAAATGGTACAGTACAGGGCCCAATTACCTCTCTGATATGTTGCAGCGGCCTAACCCAATCAGATCGCAGCAGCAAAATTTACTGGTAAAACCTGTTGTTAAAACAAAGTGTGGTGAAGCAGCTTTTAGCTACTATGCAGTACAGCTATGGAACCAACTCCCAGAGGACATTAAAAATGCTCCTGCTGTTGGCAGCTTTAAATCTAGGTTAAAGACCAAGCTGTTTTCAGATGCTTTCTGCTAAATTATTAATATTGTCATCTCTACATGTTTTAAACTCTTTACTTTTACAGTCTCTGCATGTTTTAAATTTTACTTAACTTTTATTCTATTTTATTCTGCTGTTTTTTTAATTGAACTTTTATTTCATTTTATTATTTTATTTCTACTATTGTTTAATTCTTATTATTTTTCTTCCCCATTTATTTTATGTAATTTTATTTTCTATTGCTTACTGTTTTGCTTTTACTTCTGTAAAGCACATTGAACTGCCACTGTGTATGAAATGTGCTATATAAATAAACTTGCCTTGCCTTGCCTTTTGGATGAGAGGTGAAACGTCTTCAAAGATTTCAAGCAAGTCCAGTTGCCTTCTTTAGCACCTTCGGATTACGATAACCTGGATGACTG
Organism: Neoarius graeffei; assembly: GCF_027579695.1. NCBI lineage: Eukaryota > Metazoa > Chordata > Actinopteri > Siluriformes > Ariidae > Neoarius > Neoarius graeffei. The sequence continues at coordinate 65,967,933 of NC_083575.1, read as the reverse complement.
AGAACCTTCACAGACAACATATCCTTTTTTTATTAAATTTGTTTTGAAGGAACATATTTTGTCAAAGTGTCACAAGTGAACAAACACATGTTGCTCAAATGTCATTATAAAAAGTGATAAGTTAAAAATATTACACACACATGCTCCCTATGTCCAGAATGTGCAGAATGTTACGTTAGGTAAAGTGTAAGACAGCAAGACAAAAAAAAAATAGTAGCAGTACACTGGTTGGCATCATAATGCATCTGAACAGTCATTGGCAGTATTTGAGGAAGCGTTCTCTCTCTATTTGGCATATCACTGCAGTGATGTAGCCACTCTGGCAGCTCCAGCCATCACAGTTTCTAGGGAACATTACAGTAGTGGTTTCCCCGTTGTTCGACTGGATTATTATAGAGATTTTCTCCTCTCAACCATTCACATGTAAGGGCAATTTAGAGTAGCCAGTTAACCTAACCACATGTCTTTGAACTGCAGGGGAAATCAGAGCACCCAGAGGAAACCAACGCAAACACGGGGAGAACATGCAAACTCCACACAGAAAGGCCCCCGTCGGCTGTGAGGTTCGAACCCGAAACCTTCTTCCTGTGAGGCAACAGAGCTAACCACTACACCACCATGCCATGCCTTGAGGAAGAGTTACATCAAGTAAAGATGAAGAGGATGATGATAAGTGTGGTAGTGCACAGGGATATGGAATTTCAGTTCTGCAGAACTGAACAATATACACACTTCAGATTCATGAACATGAACACTATTTATACACAAATTCTGCCCTCCGCTCCTTTTCCAGAAAATGGCCTGTGACCCTGTCATACCAGCTGGTTGTGCTTTCCAGAGACTTTACCAATTTCTGTTAGCAGCTAGCACTGCAGATCCCAGTAAGGCTCAAGCTAGCCTACAACCAGATTGAACTACAAATGAAATAAACGAGTGAATTCACGAATGATCAAACTGATAGAATGGATGAAAGTTAACGGAGCACAACGAGTAATATTTACATTTATTTACAGAGTAATGTACAGAGACATCAGTGAGAAGAAACGTTTATATGAAAAGAAATTCGAACAGCACTTTGGCACACGACTACACTTTCTCAACATCTGCTAGGGACTGACTGATCATACTTCCGTGTTCCTCGCCGACGCCGAAGTACAGAACCCGCCCTCCTCACTACCTCCAATAATCCTTTATCAGCCCGGCTTCTTGTCCCTCCCACTGTCTCGTTTAGTCCCAGAGAAGCCCGGCTTCCCTGGAAGTGACGATTTTGTCGATTTTAACCAATAACAACTAGCTGAAATTGGCTGTTCAGAGCCGTCTCATAGACTGCAATGGAAACCTGGCTGCCAGCCATAGAGCCCATTGAAATAAGAAAGGTTACAGACAGTGTTGCCAGATTGGGCTGTTTTAAGTGCATTTTGGCGGGTTTTGAACATATTTTGGCTGGAAAACGTCAGCAGTATCTGGCAACGCTGGTTACAGCCTGGCAACAAAGGTGATTCTCGTAGCGAACTGCAAGTTCGTCAGACATCACTCAAATAAGTTACAGGATAGTTATGAACGTAAATACAATCTTGGGCATATATTATGTTATGCAAGTTATTGTTTTAATGAGAATTCAACGTCATAGATGCCGCAGTTTGGGGAGAGAATTTTAGGGGAAGCTCGGCTTCCCTTGTTGTCTCTGAGAAATCGCCCCTGGGTCGGATAGAGGGGTGTATTGTGTTTTAACAGTGTTTAGCTTCAGAGTTATTGAGGTTTTTCACCCACGTGACCAAGTCATGTGATGCATCGTTAGGCTGCCATTTTGGGCGTCACGGCTCGAATCAGTTTGAATGCGAGGAAGGCGACAAACGAAAAACATAAAAGAAAAAGGAGCGAGATGCAGAAAACACCTTCACTATCCAGCGACGTAGGGCATTTACAGGGCGAGCAGAGGGAGAGGTATTTGCAAAAATTGAGGTTAGCAGGCTTAGAGAATGACGCTTACCTGCTTCCACCAGGATTGTTCACTGACGTACGGAAGTACACGAAGCCCTCGTCTTTACCTGACTTCGGCCCACATGATCTGTATACCTATGTCGTTAAAAACCCATCGCCATACACAGGTATTGATCTGAAAGCATATAAGAGTTTGGATGCCTACAAATATTTTGTGTCAGGCTGGGTAACATGCCTACATCAGTGGATCGTCCCTGGAGCCGGTGGTCGCCATCTTATTACAGCTAAGGTTTGTTCACATTTTCATTTAATGTCGGTCCTCAGGATAAACAAAATGTTATTAAATGTCATTGAAATAACTTCTTAGTTTGTTGAGACATGGCCCGTTATAAATTTGCTGTTACCAGGCAATGACCAAGAACTGTATTATTAGGGTAGGTGTCTGTGTTGTAGCAGTGTACTAGCAGCTAGCTGTTAATACTAGCTAATGTCAACAACATAGTAGCTAGTATGTTATTGTAGCAATGTTACGTTCAGTCATTTGGATGACTGTTAAAATGTTACACTCGTGGATCGGTGAGCACTATGAGAGTACAGTTACATCAAGTAATGTTGGCTTTTGTACGTTCATATTACAGGTTCATCACTCGTGCGCTCTCTCTGCCGAGCAGCTGAAACCATGGGCTGTGATTCAAAAAGATGGAACCGTTCTGTGTGGACACTGTACATGCCAGGCTGGGCTTGGTGAAGTATGTTCGCACGTCACAGCTATGCTTTATGCCCTCGAAGCAGCTGTACGCCGTGTCCAAGACAAAAGCTGTACAGATGGACCTAGGCAGTGGGGACAGCAGGGCTCCGTCAAGACAGGCAAGAGCTTGTTTGCTCCAGGGGCAGAGATTGACTTCACAAGCCCAGCAAGGAAATGCACTGGCCAGCCAGCACAAGGGGAAAAGGTGGAGAAGAAGAAACGCACCGTACCACCCATCACAGCTGAGCAGACTAAGCTCTTCTATGAAACCCTGAAGAACACTGGTCTCAAGCCCGCATTACTATCCGTGCTGCCAGGGTACTATAAAGACTACATTCCTAAACAGGTTGCCCTCGGTCTACCAAAGCCATTGCCAGAGCTCTTCTACAAGCCTGAACACAGGAAACTTTCACACAATGACCTAATGGCTGAATGTGAGAAGGCGTTCTCTTCACTGACCGTTACTGAGGAGCAGGTAAAGTGAACTAATACCTGAAATGTCTCATGTGTTTGAATCAATTGTGAATTGTATGTTTCATTACTTACCACATGACTGTACACTTAAATAGTTGTACAGTTCCCCAGAAATGTTGTTGTTGACCATACAAATTACCATGTAGCTAAAATGACATTTGGGTCTTTCCAGCTGTAATCTTTGGGTCTTTGTTTACATATTTTTACTTGGGGGAGTATGCACAGCAGAGATCGGAAATTTTGGATATGATCTATTGGGCGTATTACCCATCACATAGATTTTTTTTTTCAAACAAATTTGAGGTGTTGAGTGGGGACTATTTGATGATTCCAGCTGGAATTACCCATTTGTCATGTACTTTTATTTAAATGTTGTCCAGATCATTGTATGCACCTATGTATTCTGTTTTAACAGTCATCATATAATGTGTTTGATTTGTTTTCTAACAGGCAGAGCACATTGAGCGGGAGACCCGACTGCAGGCGAAGGCCAAGCTGTGGTTTTCTATGAGGGAGGGCAGGATCACAGCTTCCATGTTCAAGGACTCAGTACGGACCAATCCTGCGACCCCTGCTAAGAACCTCATACGCCAGATCTGTTATCCACAAACTAAAAAAATTTGCAACTGAAGCAACACGGTATGCCTAACTAACAGTTCACTGCAACATAGCACACAAAGCCAAAGTTGTTTATTTGCCATTTGTGGCCCTCTGAGACAATAAGTAATACAACAAGACAATGACACATATCAATACAATATTGGGGCAGCCGTGACCTAGTGGTTAACAAGTTGGTCTTTCAATCTGGGGGTTGTAGGTTTGAATCCCTCCTGACCTCTCCCTACACCTCCATCCATGACTGAAGTGCCCTTGAGCAAGGCACCTAGCCCCATATTGCTCCAGTGACTGTAACCAATGCCCTGAAAAATTAATAACTGTAAGTCGCTTTGGATAAAAGCATCAGCTAAATGTAATAATAAAAAAAGATATTGAGACATTATAATATGGTTCATAAAGACACAAGAATATTTGAAGTAAGATTGTTCAGTGATTTTGTGTTGACATCAGCCTAATTGGAGTAGGGAAGAAGCTGTTAATAGTCTGCCTTTTTGTGATTATACTGTATGCATTCTTTATTACATATGCATTTCAGATGGGGATGTGACAATGAGGAGCGAGCAAGACAGTGCTACGTGGAGCTGCAAAGCAAGATGCATACAGACTTCAAGGTGGAGCAGTCGGGGCTTCAGATCAACCCTGCTTATCCGTTCCTGGGGGCATCTCCTGATGGCCTTGTTTCCTGCGCTTGCTGTGGTGATGGGCTGCTTGAAATAAAGTGTCCTTTCAGTGGCAAGGACGTTGGACTCCAGGCAGCTGCAGAGAACAGGGACTTCTGCCTGGAACTGAGCAACGGCGTCTTCAAACTGCGGAGAGACCACAGGTACTACTACCAGGTTCAGGCTCAGTTGTTTGTCACAGACAAAGCGCACTGTGACTTTGTAGTTTGGTGCACTAAGGGGGAAAATCAGGAGCTCTTCATTGAGCGCATTGCCGCAGACCACCAATTTTTCAGCCCTGCCCTAGCTGCTGCCATCACCTTCTATAAACAGGGAATTCTTCCTGAGTTGTTGGCAAAGGCCACAAGTCCTGGCCCCTCCACAACCAACTGCCACACAAGCTGAACCTGCATGGTGCTACTGCAAAGCAACAGTGCAGACTACCGACATGCTTACATGCCACTCTGAGCAGTGCCAGATCAAACTGTTTCACTTAAAGTGTCTCGGATTGAAAAATGTCCCCAAGAGGAAATGGCTATGTCACAACTGCAGAGTCTTGGCACCAGTAGGCAAGACAGCGTAATAATAGTTGTAGGTCTGCTTAATCACTATGTATCATTGCCAATCCCATAACTTGTTTGCACTGTTTATACCCAGTATGCTCACCACTTTGGATAGTTGGCACTTAAATTTTTCTGTATTCTATGTAAATAGCAGTTTTATATACATGTTGTATCCCTTTTTATATCCCTCAACTGTGTTGTGTCTATCCCCTTTAAATGTCTGGACTGAAGTAAATTGTTTTCGTTCCCATCGAACATGTACAGGTATACATTAAGTGTAAATTGTACTTCTAAATAGTTACAATAAAAGACATTCTATTCCATCTATGCACTGAGAACAGACTTGTTTGCACTGACATTTTCACCCAGTATGCAGCTTAAACAAAGTAACACAACAAATAGTTGTACAAGCATATGTGCATGGATTTATTCTTAACAAACTTACAGGAAAAAGAGCCCAGTGCTCTGTAAAAAAAGGTATTTACAAAATTCTTTAGTCATGTAATTCATTTATAGTAATGTACATATAAGCACAATCGGGTGATATTTGCAGTGAAAATCTCTGATAAAGATCCTAGTCAAAAGTAATCACAGAAGGACAGATTGTTGGGTTCACCCAGAAAGAGACCCCGATTCCTTCGTGTCGATGCCTCGGATCCGAGGACGAGAATGATCAGGTCGAGAGAAACAGACAAAGAATCAGAGATTCACATGCCAGTTTATTCGCACAGTCACTTCGTCAAAATGAAAACATTTTTGAAAACGTCTTATAGTGTCTCTGTGTTTATGTTTTGTCTTCATGTGTGTGTGTGTGTGTGTGTGTGTGTGATGGGTGTGCGTCTATGTGGAAGTGTGTAATGATCTTGAATCAATCATAATATAATAACATATTTTTGCTGACAGTAAGGTACAGATAGATATCAGAGTCTTGGCTTATAATCAATATTTTGGCTAATTTTCATGGAATAGCATGAAATGTTAAACATAGATAATGTCTAGTCTACGGAGAAGGTCAAAGACACACAGAAAGTTTGCACAGAAAGGATCTTAATAATTAAACATAATTTCTAACACATAAATGTGTGTTAAGTCAGTAAATTACATCTTGATTTCATCAACATAAGTAAAATAACAAATAACAATATGTCTTTAATAATGCTAAAACAAGGAATGTTATAAGAAAATAAACATAAAAAATAAGAACAACTTAACCACAAGAACAATGAGAATATGAAAGAGAGAGGACAATTAAACAACTAACAGGATTAAACTCATAACTAAATTAGGTTAATGCTTTTAAACTAAAAACCCTTAGAATCATAAGATCTTAATTATAATTATAATGTCATCATGAAACTAATCTAGAACTATAAAACTAACATTAATCACGGAATGCATTCATTAATTACGGGATCCAAATCACTACCATAGTATATTTCAATATATTTCAGTATATTTCATAGCTTTTATGAAGCTATGACCTAAGGTTCAACTGAATGAATTAACATAAACATGAACTTTAATTCTACCATTTCAGAGTGTGTGTGAGTCGATCTGACACTAAAACAGACCTTCAGACACTTCTCTGTTCAAAATACACATTCATATCAAAGAATAAACAAAATGTTCCCAAACAATGTCCAGCCAGACCTAAGGTCGTTTCAACTAACACACAGAATAAGCCAAGAATTAATACTTCACTAAACTTACATATATCTACATATATCCTGATTTAACCTACTGATTCTGATTCATATTCTGATCATAATCTACATATAATAAAATTTTACCTAACAATCCCCCCCTTTAATACTAATCACAGTATTAACTAGATTTTAATTAGATTAGTGTTACACCCTAGCAGGACGATAATATACATTGTTTTCTCTATGCAGAGGTTTGCGGGTAAGACTATTTATCATTTATGCATTCTGTCCATCAAGCATCTCAAAATGCAAGGTCCCAGGAAAATAAACAAAAGAAAAATCACCACTACAGGGATACACATAGAAAAAATAGCAGACCAATTACCAAACAGTCCAGAAAACCACACCCACCCTGCCGTATCCCCATGTTCATCATGTTCTAGTTGTTGAGCAATCTGTCTCATTTGATGTATGGCTGCACCTATTTCACTATCCGGGTTATCATTAGTAGGAATAAAAGTGCAACAGCTGTCTCCGATCACAGCACAAACGCCCCCCTTTTCTGCTAACAAAATATCAAGGGCCATACGATTTTGAGTAGTCATTAGACGCAGGGCGGTTAACTCAGTCCTAATACCATCGACAGCTTTAATGGTTTCATTAACAAAGCTGGCTAAGCGATAATGTGTTAATTCTACATTCTTCCATAGATCAGCTACACCAAAATGAGGAAACATTGATGTCCAAAACCTGTGCCACCTAGTAGTAAGATGATGTTCCAGGGGTGGAAAATTATGAATGACATCTCGTTTTGGGTGACGAGCAGAGAGAGGATGGATAGCAGTGATAGCGTTTTTGAGTTGTATGGGAGCGCAAATGCCTGACCACTTGGTAGGAAACGAAACAAGGAGATTACTATTACCGCAGTACCAGTACCAGTTTAATGCTAATTTAACACCAGGATAATTATTAGGGTGTGGTGGAACACAATTAGGATGAGCCCTACATGTATTCTTGATATACCCGATACTGTTGAGTGTACAATCAGTTAGCGGAGGGTTACATTGACATGAATTCGGGACCCAGCGAGGACATGGAGAGGTGGCGGAATTCTGATCATATATCTGCTTACATTGAGACTTAGGAATCTGTCCTAAATAAAGATTATTTTTTTGAGAGTAATTTTGTAGTGAGGAGACCATAGAGGACACAACAACATGGCACCACCTAAGCGAGCGAAACATGGAAATTGCGCTGTACATGGATGTGACAACACAGAAAGGAGTCTGTTTTTACTGCCGACGGGAGAGCCCCTGAAGACGCAGTGGCTTAATTTTATTTACTCCACTAATACGTCGTCGAGTCTACCTAAGACGGTGTATGTTTGTCGGAAGCATTTTCCTGATGAATGTTTCCACAACTTGGGACAGTACAGGGCAGGTTTTGCACATCAACTGTCACTGAAGCCTGGGTCCGTACCAAGCATCCCTGCCGCATCAGCCACAAACACCGAACAAATAAGTGTATAACTGTTAAGTCTTTTTGCCGTGTTTTAAAATCGGTGCGTTAGCCTTGCAATGGCTACATTAGCTGTGCAGCTAACCGCTTCCTGCAGTTAGCCAGGTACTCTGTGCTACAAAACCAAAAAGCATGCAGCATGCTCTGTTAAACTGAGTTTAGTCTGGAAATTGACTGTAACTTATGAGCTTATGTTTGACTATTGCTCCGCAATGCATGTCTTCTGTTGGATAAGCGATATGTTGCTGTAGTTGCTGCTTCTATCCTCTTTGGTTATGGAGTGCGTGTTCAAGCCTAGGGTATTATATGTTCGTAAACTACCACTCCGAACACTCTCACTCTCTGTTCTCTGTGTCACGCTGGGTTTACGAAAGGAGTCCGAGGGAGAACAGGGTTTTGTCTTAGCAGCGTGGCTACAGGCGCTGATAGCAGCGAGTATGTGTGTGCACGCAAACACTATACTACTATACTACTATACTATACTACTAGTGTTGTACACACATTTTCCCACTCCCTTATTTAGACTTGTGAAGTCGGACTCCGGGTCAAAAGCGAAAGCTTGGACTGTTGCTTGACCTGCCATTGCTACTGTTCACACACAGGTAGCATGCCCGCAGCTTGGTCAAGCCCCTCCCCCTCTTGACCAAGGGGCTTGACCAAGCTGCGGGCATGCTACCTGTGTGTGAACAGTAGCAATGGCATTATAATGGGATAGGCTCCAGCTTGCCTGCGACCCTGTAGAACAGGATAAAGCGGCTAGAGATAATGAGATGAGATGAGATGAGATGAAAGCTGAGGCATTTATATTATATTTTAAGGTAACTTCATGTTGTGCTGTGAGGTTCTATGCACTTTAACTTTTGAACCAACAGGTGCATTTGGATAAGTAAAGCCTATTTTTCTGCATTTTTGTAGTCCTGCTAATCTTTTATATTGGTAAAGATGTTTATAGGACCATTTCTCAGTGTCTTTGTTTTTTTAATCAATAGTTTTTCAGTAATAACTTAATATTTAACATATCACTCAATTTTAATCACAAAAAGAGAAAATTGCAACAATTTCTCGCAACTTTCACTTCCTCCCGCAATGTAATCACAACAAAAACCTAAAAAACACCACAACTTTCATCGCAATTTTTTGGAAAACCCCCCACAACATCAGACATTTTAGCCCGGAACAATCACAAAAAAGGCCCGTGAAATCCTGGGGGGACTGACTAATTACACTGTTCCTGATAGTACCGTACACATGGATGGGCTAACAACATTCCGTGCAGACAGGAGCTATGCTGTTAGTGGTAAATCTCGAAGAGGAGGTGCATGTACAGTATCTACATTAACAACTGGTGCACAAACATTGACATATTCTCAAGCCACTGCTCTGAGGATATAGAATTTCTGTCTTTAAAATACCGACTATTCTACCTGCCGAGGGAACTCACAGCCATTAGCATCACAGCTGTTTACATCCCCCCCAGTGCAAACACAAAAGAAAGAAGCACTGTCCACATTGTATCAGTCTGTTACCTTGATGCAAAATATTAACCCGGACTGTGTTTACATAATCGCAGGAGACTTTGATCAGGTCAACATGAAGACAGACTACATACATTTTTACCAGGACATACATTATTGTCCTGGAAGCAACAGCAGAACACCAACAAAAGCCCCTCCCAGTCTGGATGATGAAGTGCTTTGTCTTGACCCAGCCGACGTTCAGACGGCCCTACTCAGGGTGAATCCACAGAAAGCTGCAGGTCCTGACAACATACCAAGACGTGTGTTCAGGGAATGTGCTGACCAACTGACGCACATCCTCACAGACCTCTATAACACCTCCCTGAGCCAAGCCAATGTACCTCAGTGCTTCATGATGAAGTGCTTTGAAAGGCTGGTTAAAGACCACATAACATCTAGACTCCTTGCTGCACTTGACCCACTCCAGTTTGTATACCAGCCCAATCACTCCACTGATGCCATAGCGACTGCACTTCATGTTAGCCTGGACTATCTGGAGAACAAGGCCAGCTATGTGCGGATGCTCTTCATTGACTTCAGCTCTGCCTTCAACACAGTCATTCCCAACACCTGGTAAGGAAACTGGCCCACTGAGGTGAAGTGAGGACCCAAGAGCAGACTCAGAAAACAGGCAGTGTAACGAGAAAACTTCTTTAATGAAGTAGATGGCAGAAAGGCAAAGGTACAGTAGGGCTCAGGCAAAGATCGGTAGTCAAACAGGCCAGGAGGTCAAAAACACACACTGTAAAAAAAGAATAGTTGAGAATACTTGAAATTTCAAGGCAACAGTCTGCATTAAGAATTTTATGTTTTGCCAATGATGTGCCCATGATAATCCAAACTATGATAAAACTGTTATCTTTATTAAGAATTCTTAATTAAGTCAATTTTCAATTCCTCATTCTGCCAACATAGATTTCTCTTTTTGCTGAACAGTGGCATTCACAGTAGTACAAAAAGGCAATTGAGGTTATCAGACTTTTTGGGGGGGCTTTTTTCACCTTTATTTGGATAGGACAGTATAGAGACAGGAAATGAGCAGGACGGGGAGGGATCAGGAAATGACCTTGGGTCGGAATCGAACCTGGGTCCCCGG